>NC_091833.1:61015608-61318273 GCF_037783145.1 Equus przewalskii
GGGGAGATGTTAATGTTGTAGACCTTTCCAATACATTGAAAATTACACTTTAACATCTTTTTTCATGGTAATAACGTCACCTCATGCGACATCAGTCACTTGTTTAAAATCAAACTTTTCATTTTTGTAAATCACCTTCAGATCCTAATTCACTTGGTTACATGTCACTGAAAGCTGACAGTGAACATGCACACACGTGTTCTAAGTGCAGGGAGAGTGGAGAGGAGAACAAGAGACAGAGTAGTTTTTCTAGTAGGAGAAAAGACATATACACAAATAGTTATAATAAAAAGCCACGTAAGTGCATTCATTCATCCAATGAATATTCAGCATTTACTATATGCATAGCATAGGGCCAAGGGCTCAGGATAACAGGATGAACTAGCCTTGGTCTGTGGCCCCAAGAATTTTGTTCTCTAACAGAGAAAATGAGAGTTTTACATGTGCAAATAATCCCTTGCTAGTATGGGCTAGGTATTGAAGGGATTAGGGAAGACTGCTCAGAAGCGGTGGCAGCCATCTAGGCCTGGAAGAATGAGTGGGATGTGATAGGGAAGTAGAGATAAGAAGGCGTTCCTCTAGGGAGGTTCAAGCTGAGATCAAACTAATCCTTTCCTGCTGGGTCGTCGTCTGTGTGGAGAGGCTCTGAGTTACCTCAGTAGCCCACTTTGAAGCAATGGCTGGTCAGCCTATGACCAGGAGGTAAGGGATATTCATTCTCTTCCTGTTCCAGATGCTGCCTCACTTACTTTTCCTTAAAGTGAATATGTACTGGACACCTCTGTAGCATCCCCATTTCAGTGTTCAAGATAAGAACAGGTAGGGAAGAATTTGGACCCAATCAGGGTCATCCCAGGCCTTCACAGGGACTCCCAGGGCCTATCTCTCTACTTCCCCCTCACAGTATTCTCCCTTCAGATACCCTCTCTCCTCCCTGTTCCATGCAATCTAGTTCCTCTTTCCTAATCCGGTCTCAGTCTCCTCAGGTTCTTCTGGTGTCTCACGAGTTTAGCAGCTTTAGTCATTGAATGCCTGTGTCTTTTCACAAGAAGGGATGGGCTTTATCTTGAGGTCTGCTAGCTTCTTTCCTTCCCCCTTTCTAGGTAAGGTGGAGAAATATAGAGGGCTTCCATGATTCTTCTGTTAAGTATGCAATCAAGCAAACCATTCTCCACATACCCATCCCAAAGTAATCTGTGTCCCCATTATTAGAGAATTTTTTACACTATTTCTTGGAAACTAATATCTCGGCATTATTATGCTTGGCAAGCATTTCTGCCTCCCACTCCCAACCCCTGAATTACATCACAAAGCTTTCTCTCTTTAATAAAGAGCACCTTAGGAAATGGGAGGAGGTGAGTTCATCCCACTACAGAACTTTAGATAAGGTCTAAGTCCTGGGAGGGAAGAGGAGCTGGATCTTTTCTATTGGTAAGAGATCTATAGGCTGGATGAGAGATCAATAAGAAAGTAGGGAGAAGAATTTCACTTGGAGACAGCAACCATTACAAGTAAGATTATGTGGGTTTGTAAATATGGGACACATTTGGAGAAGGCTGTATGGAAGAATGTTGAGAGATAAGAGAAAGACACCCAGTCAAATTTGAATTTCAGATGAACAAAAAATAACATTTTCGTATAAATATGTTCTAAACATTGCTGTTTAACTGGACATTCTGTATTTTTATTTGCTAAATCTAACAACCCCAGTATGGAAGAGCCCAGCATGGGGTGTTTGGGGAATATGCTTGAAGATGAGGCTGTCAGGTAGGGACAGGACAAGGTCATGGCATCTGATATGTCATGCTACAAATTCTTGGACTTTACTGGACAGGAAAGACAAAGCTTTTTGAGCAGGCAAGTGACATGATAAGACACATCTTTTAGGAATATAATTCTGCAGGCATTGAGAATGGTAAATTGGAAAGCTGAGAGATCAAAGGCAGGAGAAATGACAGGAGCTGGAATTGGGAGGTATAAATATAAGGCTATGATGTACTCTGGGCATTTTGGTGCAAGAATCAACATGATTTTGTGATCTGTTGAATTTGAGGATGTGAGAGAAGGAAGGATTGGAGAAGACTGATAGCTCCAGACTCATGACCAGGCAGTTCTTGGTGTGATGAACTGAGATATGGATTGGAGGAGGAGGAGCATGCTGGCGGTGGAAGCTAGGATGAGATAGTAGAGATAATGATTTTGGCTTAAAAAAATGAGATTTGAGGACTCTGGGAACATTTTTATTTTAAAGAATGGCACCTGAGCTAACATCTGTTGCCAATCTTCTTTTTTTTCTTCTTCTTCTTTCTCCCCAAAGTCCCCCAGTACATAGTTGTATATTCTAGTTGTGAGTGCCTTTGGTTGTGCTATGTGGGACGCGACCTCAGCATGGCCTGATGAGTGGTGCCGTGTCTGCGCCCAGGATATGAACTGGCAAAACCCTGGGCTGCCAAAGCAGAGCGCGTGAACTTAACCACTCAGCCACGGGGCCGGCCCCTCTGGGAAGATTTTTGTAGAGGATCTAGCAAGCAATTGGGAATGTAGACTTGGAGATCGAAAAAAGTCCAGGTCAAGAGAAAGATGAGTGTTGAGCAGGGGAAAGAAATAATGAAACAACAGCTTTGAGAAGAATCGTCCAAGAGTACTGGAGATGGACTAAGAGGCACAGATGCTGAGGTCCTGAGGAGAAACCTGTATCTTGATTTGCAGTATCTTGATGTGCAATAATAAGGGAAAAGTAGAAACGGAGAGATAAGGGGTAAAACCTGGATCCACTTCAAAAGAAAAAATCTAGCAGGATTTGACATTAGATACAGTTGGGAATAAATGAGAAAAGGAGGAGACAGAGGTGCCTTTGATTCTGTCAGAAGGGAGACTAGAAATGCCGTGTTCATGACAGCAAGAGCAAGGTGAGCTGGGAGCTGACTTTAGGGACAGAAAAGCTTCCACTGCACCTTCATTGAGTTTCAGGTTGCCTATCGAGCATCTAAGTTAAGATGTCTTGCTGATACTTGCAATCTATAAATTGTACTCAAGGGTTAAAAATACAGATTTTGCAAAGAGGTGGAACGACAAAAGTGAATGGTATTTCTGAAGGTGTGAATATAGGCTAGGAGCCTTAACATTCAGAGCTGCTGTGAACTCCTTGAAAAATGCAAACTTGTGTGGGTGTATTTCAGTAAAAAAATGCGACTCACACTCCAAATTGGTTGTGCAGAAAAAAATCTAATAAATTAATTTAGTCCATTACTAATTAGCTTTTCTCTCCTGAATGCTCATATGCTGGTAAGTGGGGAAATAAACTAATTAAACATTCAATCTGGTTTGGACTTAGCCCAAATGAGTAACGTAAAAAGTCCCTTCCAGAAATCTCCTGAATTCCTTGGAATACAAAGCTCAGGTTCTCACAGAGTCTCCATCTCTTCCTATTTCTCTCACTAAAGTGGTCTGCAGGGGATGACGAAAGGGGCTTCCGTCTCACGTGGGTCCTTGGATTGTTCTGGCTGGCATCCACTATTATCTGGGGGCATATCGCCTGGCCTGACTACTGTATTCTGCTGGCCTTGGATGCTGAATTCTGAGGCAAGTGACCTCATGGTCCTATCTGTTGGCCCAGGCATGATCCCAGGGAGCAGTGACCATCCTGTCCTTGCTGACTTGACTTCTCCTCATATCTTATTGGCTTCAATCACCTCATCTGGCCTCTGACTCAACGGTCCATCATAGCCTCCATGGTGTTAGCTCACTCTGCTGGGGCAGGCCATGGGTAGGGTGTCTACTTTCAACTCAGCATCCAGACCACAAAGAAATTGATGCATGCAGGGAAACTAAGCTTCCTGGTTGGCAGTAGCTGACTATCATGGCCAGGGAAGACTAAGGCAGGGTTACGTACTCAGTGAGGCAAAAGGAGAAAGACCTCAAGCAGAGAAGCAGAGAATTGGAGGCGTGTGAGGTAGGAAGGTAGAGTTTCTAGATCTGTGGAACTGACATCCAGGTTGTGGTGGTGGCATTGGCACACGGCTTCCCTTCAAGTCTGCCAACCTTTCTTCTGCTTCACTGCAGCGACAGAAGCAGAAGTCAGAGTGCAGAGGGATGAGAGAGGTGGAGACAGAAGTGGATGTAGACAAAATGCCCTCGGGGATGAAGGCAAGCAATGAGAATGGCTAGAATTTAGCTGGGGTCACCAGGGAAAATCCACACACCACACGTGTTTATTCCCTTCCTCTTTCCCTCCCACCCTCCCTCTCATCTTCTCTCTTTCTCTCTCTCCTCCTCTTCTTTTTCTTATAATTGATTTTAATTTAATTCATCTGTCAGATAATGTCCACCACAAAGTTTAAGAAATTACCTCAGTTATTTTTAATGACTTTAGCCTAAGAGTTCCCACAAAATAAAACAAGATTCCTGTTTCTAAATGACCTCTCTCCAGACTGCTTTTTCCCCCCTAGGCTGAGCATAAGCAATCACTTGTCTTCAGCAAATACACACAGAATTGCCCAATAAATACAGATTGCCATGGAAACCAAACCAAAAGAGAATAAAAAGATAAGGCTGAATATTAAGGATTTGTTTGGTCTTAGTGACTGTTTTTTCAGATCTGAAATTCTTTGGTCTAGGAAAATGTGAACCACAGTTTCCTTACAGAGATATACCAGGGGACTCCTAAAGCCATCCCTAACCTTAAGTTTTTGTGCATTTTAGTAATTTTTCACCAGCCCCTCTTCTGTTTCTTTTTCTCTCTTCCAGGAGCTCATAAAAGAGCAATTGCAAATGACCCCTGGTGGCAGCATGCGTTGCTGCGAGCGGCGTGGTGGGTGGGTAAGGGATTGGGAGCCTGACAGAATTAGATGTGCATCTCAGCTCGCTGGTGACATTTTCTCATTGGTGTTTGACACTGGAGACTCTTATTACATAAAGGTCTCTCGACAATTTATTTTGTAAGTCGAAAAGCTCTCATTTTGTCTTTACAAGATGAAGAGTGCTTCAAGGACCAGTGCAGTTTTCTCTGCACATCTGTTGCTCGTGTTCAAATCTGAGACTTCTTTCCTGTTAGTAAGTATGATTTGCTTGGTGCTATAGTTAAAATATTCTGACGCAAGTAATTCAGAGTGACAAAAATTCCCATCTATTTCTACACAACTCAGAAAATTCTCAGGAAATTCATCCTCACTGATTTGGAAATGACCAAGGGACATTATTACCAGTGGTAATATTATTATGCCAATTAGCCAAGGATTGTTCCCTGAGGTTCCCAGAAGGCAGTTTTTACTGGAGCTCAGGGAGACCCCACGGAGCGAGGCTGGAATCAGAAATTGTGTGTTTGAGTTTCAGTTTATGGAATTCGTTAGCTAAGTGAACTTGGACAGGTACTCATGCTTTTTGAGTCTCAATTTCCTTAAAAGCCATAGAATAATTTCTAGATTCCTCATTGGACTGCTGTGAGATTTCTTTTTTCCCAATAGAAGCTAATATTCACGGAGCACTTATTATGTGGCAACAGTTGTCTAACGCTTCACGTAGGAACTCATGGAATCCTCCCAACAGCCCTGTGCACAGGTCCTTAGTGTTATCTTGAAGAGGAGCTGAAGGACGCGAGGTGAACATCTTGCCTGAGATCACACAGCTCGTTAAGTGGCAAATCCAGGATCCAAACGCGGGAAGTCTGGCTCCAGGCTATTACTATCACTAGAAAATATTTATTAAGTACTTACTAATGTCCTAGATACCGTATTAAGCACTTTACAAATAAGACCTTCTTTGTCCGTCATAAGAACTCTGTGGCATAGGTACTATTACTGTCCCTTTGTGCAGAGAAGAAAACGGGTTCAGAATCTGGGCTCAAGGAACTTGCCCGAGGTCCTCTAATTCACAGGCAGGAAACGTTCCTTTTGCTGACACTATTCTCCTTCCACTGCTCACCCTCTCCCACACCTGCCTAAATTCTCACCATTCTTCAAGTCTCAATTTAAACGTTGTTTCTTCTAGTAGTCTTCCCCGATACTAGGCAAATTTGGACAACAATGGACTGAGATAGTTCAAAATTAAAAAATTCTCTGGGTACCCAATTTTTATAAGCAGGAAGGAAGCAGTCCAAGAAGGCTACTTAGGTGCAAATTCACACAAAAAATGAAGGACATCTCAGATGGTGGATGCAAGAGTATAGGGAGTGGAACCAAAAGATGTAATAAACAATGGACAAGGTAACCACTCCTTGGGAGCAGAACTGCATTCTGATCTGAGAGCTTTCCTTTTAGCCACAGGAGGGAAATCTAACGATATTTACTCAGTTGGATTACAGAATTCCTAGAAAAGTGAATGCTGTCTTGTTCTGTTTCTTCCCTTTTTGAACAAGAGTCTCTGTTACGGTTATTTTGTCCTGGTTTCTTCATTGCATGTTAGGTGTGTGAAGAGCAGATGTCTTCTCATAAGTTTGGAGGTCTCCAGATGAAGAGGCGGTACACCCAAGATGCCACGCTCCAGGATTCCATCCATATTTGAACAAGATATAAATTGCAAGATATGAAATCTTGAGACTGATACCATATTGGATCAGACTTTGGAAACAGTCTTGGGGAAATCAGTGTATGTTGCTTTGCGAGGAATAGAAATAGCTGTGTCCAGAGGGCGGACCATGGTAGATTGGAACAAAATGCCCACAATATTTAGCAGTTCCTCCTATTAAGAGGTGGAATCTGTTTCTCCACCCTTAAAAGTAGACTTACCTATGTGATTTGCTTTGGCCGATGGGCACTAGAAAACATGATACAAGCAGAGACAAAAAATTCTTGTGCATTGGGATTTGCTCTTTCTTGGTCTAGAAATCTTCCATGTGAGAAAGCCTGGACGAACTTCCTATAGGATAAAATTTGAGGCGAAGAAAGTCCCCATCAAGCTCTGATAACCCAGAGAATCATGAGCTAAATGAAATGGTTGTTGTCTTAAACGATTAAGTTTTGAGGTGATTTGTTGCAACAAATCTCACTGATATGGGTTGGATTTGCACAGACAGCAGGTAGAAAGAAGGGAGGTCCATTTTTATCTTCCAATAATAGAGCATGAAGGGAGTAGCACATATTAAGATAATACAGGAAATCTATGCGCTCCAGCAGCTTCTCTCTCCACCTTCTGGATTTAACTAACACACATTACAAACAGCCACACAAGTCCAGAAGGTACAGAGGTTTCTAAGAGCAATAATCAGGGCTTCCAGTGAGGATTATGCTGTGAGACGATCGTTTAGAAAAAAGCTAAGATACCAAACCGACTGATGATCACCCCCATGAAATAGTCAAGAGACAAAGTTAGACAGTGTGCTGAATGAAGCAATAAGGAGCAATTTCATTCATTCATTCAACATTTACTTAGGTGTTTACTGCATGCCGTATCTGGGCAAAGGAAAACACTATGTGATTCCCTTAGGGTGTTGTCATTGCAACTTCAAAGTTTGCTTTCTAAGTCATTTGCGTACTTGGAAGCTCTAACTAAAAGGCTCAATAATTAGGAAAGAATTCAATTAAATTGACTTGTCTTAATAAAAATTTCACATGAATAATTTTTTAGGTGACCCTCAAACACTGTGAACTCTTTGGAAGACAGACATCAGGGAAATAAATGTTATGCCTTGCTAATCTTAAGTGCACTTGCAATATGGTGTCCAATATGAAGGAAATGCTTTTATCTGATTTTTGCAATTTATTGTCCTTTTCTGTTTTTGAGGTTGAGGAGGCATTATAGTTGTTCATAACTTTTTTTCTTTCTGATGTAGATTTCTTTCTTTATTCCCATTGAAAGAACTCTAAGCATTAGGCAAAATTAATTACACTAGTCTTAAAATTTCTTCACATGTAGAGTCTGATTCATTTAAATCACTTTTTAAAATAAACTTTAGGGGCCAGGCCAGTGGCATAGGGGTTGTGTTTGCTTTGGCAGTATGGGGTTCGGGGGTTTGGATCCTGGGGGTGGACCTACACACCTCTCATTGGGCCATATATATAAATAAATATATATAATATATAATAATAATATAATAAATATTAAATATTATAATATATAATATAAAAATATATATAACGAATATATTATATAATACATATATATTATAATATAGAAATATATAGATTTATATATTTTATTTATTTAACTATATATTTGTTATATTCATATTCTTATTTATTTATATTATCATGTATAAATCACTTCTATAAACCTCATTTTAACTTGGCACGTGCTCTCTCTCTGTCCCTGTCCCTGTCTTCGCTTCTCTCTCTTCTCTCTCTTTCTGTTTCCATTTTTTAAATTTATTATGATCTAAAGATAGGAAAGGACATGTGATGTCAAATTTTGCTGTTTGAAGGCAAATTAATTCTCCCTGGAGCCTAGCCAGTGTTTCTCAAATGTTAGCGTGCAAAAGAACAACCCAGAGAGCCTGTTAAAATGATAAATTCCTCCTCTACTGTGGACTGAATTGTGTCCCACAAAATTCTTATGTTGAAGCCCGAACCCCCAGTGGGACTGAATTTGAAGATAGAGCTTTTAGGAAGTCATTAAGGGTAAATGAGATCATAAGGGTGGGATCCTCATTCAATAAGACTGATGGTTTTATAAGAAAAGGAAGAGAGAGAGATCGCGCTCTACAGGCAAGCGTCTAGGAAGGGTATTGTGAAGACCTGGGGAGAGGGCAGCCGTCTGCCAGGCAGGAAGAGAGCTCTCACCAGAAGCTGAGCTGGCCAGCACCTTGATCGTAGACTTGCCAGCCTCCAGAACTATGAGGAAATAAATTTCTCTTGTTGAAGCCACCCAGTTTGTGGGATGTTGTCATGGCAGCCTGAGCTAGGACATTCTCTGTGAACCACCACCCCCTCCTCCCAGCCAACATTTTGATTTTTTAGGTAAACGAAGGGGCGTGTTAGGATTATTCATGTTAACAAACGCCTCCAGAGATACTAATGGAGTTTTCTGAGGGCTTTCCTTTGAAAAGCAGTGACCCTAAGTGAGGAGTAAGAGCATTTGTCATATTGTTTCCTGAGGGCAGGTAGCTGTTCTGATAGAGGTATACCCCCCCCCCCCCCAGTGGCTTATTATACTATTCGGACATTTATACCCACTGTTTTTGATAAAAGGGGTATAGAGATCAGAAATTTCCAACACAAAAACTACTTTACCATAAGAAAAAATATATATTTTCTAGTATATTTGAGATTTATGCTCAGAGTTAGGTTTTGCATTTTAGCATTTGAGTAGATACAAGATCCCACTTGTTTTCCTACACGGTATGGAGTGTTTAGGACACAGCATTTTGGGGCTGGAAGGGAACTGAGAGATCATCAGCTCTAGACTTCTTTTTCCTTACTGTACAGAAAAGAAACTAGGGGTCCATAGAGGATTGGATTGTCCAAATTCACATGCTTATTGGTGCTGGAGCTAGATCTGAAAAAGAATTTTCTAACTGGGAATTGTTCCATCAACACAGACACAATTTAACATAATTGGCTTAAGTAGATTATTGTGAAATAGACAATTTTGGATTATTCTTTCTATTTTCATATTTTTACGTTAAGGTACAATTGCACCTGGGTTTTTAGGATTATAGCTTTTTTTTAGTTATAAAAGTAGATGGTATAAAATATTAATGTTTCTCATTTGAAGGTCTGTGTTTAAGCTATTTTTAAGTTGACTATTAAAAATATTAAAAGTGGGGGGCTAGCCCTGTGGTTGAGTGGTTAAAGTTCTGCACAATTTGCTTCAGTGGCCAGGGGTTTGCAGGTTCGGATCCCGGGTGTGGACCTACTCTCCTCATCAGCCACAGTGTGGCAGTATCCCACATAGAAAGTAGAGAAAGATTGACACAGACGTTAGCTCAGGGCTAATCTTCCTCAAGCTAAAAAAGAGAGGAGGATTGGCAACAGATGTTAGCTCAGGGGGAATCGTCCTCACAAAAAGAAGATTAAAAGTGGCATTTAGCTCTTGGCTTGGCCAAGCTTAATCTGAGTATATTCAGTAAAGTCAGCTTCTTCTATGATATAGACAACTAGGCGTAGAAGGATGCAAACTGAGAAAGTGAAGTGGGAGGGCAAGGCCTCATGACAGGGGTGTTCCTGGGGAAAACCTTGCTTAACTAATCGTAGGCAATATTGTGATGATACATAATGAGACACAATTCATATCCTTTTTAGGATGCTTCCTAAAATGCAACTAGCTGGCAGAAGACAGAGCACTTGGGTTGAATGTTTCACAGAGCTAAAGGTGCACTAATTCTGGATGAGACTCCAGCTGGGAGGTACCATTTTTCTGGTCGTTTAAAGATCTCTGGACTAGATTTGAGTCTTGGCTTTGCCCCTTACTGCTGGTGTGACCTTGAGCAAGGCACTTTACTTCTTTTGTCCATGGGTTCGTTATCTGTAAATTGAGCAGACTGGTTTCAATATCATTAACAACTCTTCCAGATTTAAAGGTGCCATGATTACGGATTGTCATTTCTGGACCATCACTAAAAAATATCACCAAAAGCTAATTCATTTATCCTCTTTTTTGGTTTGTTTCCATTCTGGAACTTCAACTTGGCTTTTGGAATACGTAGTTATTAGAACTGGGGTAGAATTTCAGGCCATTCACATTCTAACTGTTATTTTACGATCTACTGGAGGCCGTTTCATGAGTGAAGTGCTCGGGCCTACAGAGCTGGCATCTTTAAGCTGGAAAAGAGCTGGCATCTCAAGAGATGGTATCTCATGTCATGGCTGTGTACCAGTGGGCTGTGTGTGTGTGTGTATGTGTGCACGTGTGTGTGCTTGTGTGTGTGCACATGTGTGTGAGGAGGAATCTTTGAATAGGATTTGGAAGCAGATCTTTTATATATCTATATCTATAGATCTATATCTATTTCTCTCTCTCGCTTTATATATATATCTATATCAATTTCTATTATCCTATATATTTCTATGTATCTATATCTACGTAAATAGATCTATGTCTCTGGAGAGACATATAGATATAGATAGATATAGGAATGTATATATTTAAACATAAATATATATTATAGGCCATTATTATTAATATATTTGCTAGTATATATATTAAATATAAGCATTAATTTCTCCTCTTAGGATAGATGTGTCCATCCCTTCCATCTGTCTATCTGTCTGTCTATATCGCAGGAGGAGAAAAGCATAGATCAGAATGATGGACATGCCCCTCTCCAGGACGTGTCACCCTAGGGCAGGTGGGCAGGAATCTGTTCTACCTTTGTGTTGTAGAGACGTGATTAACTCATAAACATGCCTGACTTTTCCTTCGCTCCTGCCTGCCTCTCCTGCTCTCTGACGAGCTTCCAGCCCTGCTGGGCTGGCTGTTCGGGCTTTTGTGATGAGAGATCCAGAGGACATGGAGCAGGAGAAGGAGGACGAGACAGCATTGAGCCGGGGAAGGGGTTTTCCAGGGAGCTTGGGTAAAAGAAGCGCATCAGACACGCTGTGAGAGAAGAGGCTGGGGGAAAAGGGGATCACTGAGAAACACCGTCACGGTCGGTTCCTGGATTCCCTTCCCATGGTTGGAGAAATCCAGTTACTTCAAAACCCCTTTTTGTTTCTGGACTCTGTTTTGAGTGGCAACGCTGCGTGGTGCCTGAACCACATGATTAATGGCTCAGTAAGTGTCACGATAGTTTCCAGTCTGCGAGGAGAAACAGAGAGCCTGCCCGGGAAAGTGTTAAGGAGAACTTTGGACTGGGTCATTTTGCTCCTGGAAGGCAGCATTAAGGCTCTTGATATGATGTTTAAGAGACAGGGGGTCGTACTCCAGGGGTACAGATCAGAAACGCCACAAGGACCCGGCCTATCTCTGTGCCTACTGTGTAGAAGGCTCAGTAGACATCTCTTTGGAATGAATAAGTATTGAATAAACAGGAGAGTCTGTACATGCAGGGTCTGTTTTAGGTCACTGATTTATACTTAGTGAGAGGGGTTATTTTAGAGCATGCTTCTCTGGATCAGTCCTGGCCAAATGTATCCTAAATTTCTTGAGAGGGAGAAGCAGTAAGGTACATAAGGAGTTGAGAAAAATATTGAAACTGTGGGGACCTGGAATTGGCCACCCCAAGATATGTCTCTTTGGCATCAGGATTATTTGAGGCTGATTGCTTCTGATAAACTGGGACAGGGAAGGAGGCTCTGAGGAATGGAACTTGCCCTTCCTTAGGACACGTTTACATTTGTAAGGTAAATCTCTATCTGTAAAAGGTGCCTCCCTCTCTGTACCAGGAAGAAGAAAGGAGATGACCTTCTCTCTAGAAACTCTTAGTCAATACCAAAGGCAAGGACTTAAATCTGCATTTTATTGTACTAGTCTGGTAACCTCCTGCAACTGACTTCCCTCCCCCTCCCAATGTTGGCATTTCTTTAAGGACTAAGCATCTTTCCTTAGGCTAGGAACTGATTGCTGCGCTCACCTGTGACGCCCAGCTCCAGACAATCGACTTGCCTCCTGCTACGCCCTCTGAGACAGCCGACCACTACCTGCTGTGTCCATCAAGCACTGGGCTGACAGGGCAATCTTGTGACTATTGTGGGAGGGACAATTCAATCACATGTGAAACACCCTGTTTGGAGGTGTATAACCACTATGTGCACCCCACTTCTTTGGTGCCCTTTCTTCCTTCGGGAAGAAAGGCCCCGTGCCATGGTTCCTCATAAAGCTTTGTTTAATTTTCTCTTGCTATTCTGTCTCATGTGAATTTAATTCGTTCTCCGGCCAGATGAACCCCCATTTGGGGAGAGGAAACGTCTTCCTCCCCTACAAAACTATGTGAGAAAACAGAGGTGCTGGTTGTGGAGGTGGCTTTCTTGCAATTTACCCATCTGTAGCTTGTGACATGCTGAAGAGAGTACCAGACGAGGAAGGGACTTTGAGGGGGGCGAGCTGGGTGGTCATTGAACTCATCTGTAAAAAGGAAATAATACTGTCTCTCTTGCAGTGTTGTGAAAACTAGAAGTGGCAGATGTCGATGGAAAGAATTGATAGAGCCAGGCACTGTGAAACGTAAAAGAAATACATTTCATTATGACAGCTACCATTAACCATTCTCATTTTTCAATTCTTCTTAAACAAACAATGCACTGCCCCCCCGAATCCTACATCTTTCTAACAAAATCTTATTGAGTTAATGTATGTAACAGATAAGAGCTGAAGAGTGGGGACCCTAGACTGCCCCTAGGGCTTGTGCTTGGAGCCCTCCAAACTCCTCAGAGAAGCATGGAAACGCCTGAGCTGGTCCACCGCCTAATTTACCGCTGTGAGAACCAACTGCCAGATGCAGCCATGATTTACTGACTGAGAAACCTAGTTCTCTTTATTTTTTGAGGAATATTGGCCCTGAGCTAACATCTGCTGCCAATCCTCCTGTTTTTCCTGAGGAAGACTGGCCCTGAACTAAGATCTGTGTCATCTTCCTCTATTTTATATGTGGGATGCTTGCCACAGCATGGCTTGATAAACAGTGCCATGTCCGCTCCTGGGATTCGAACTGGCAAACCCCAGGCCACCAAAGCCAAAGGTGTGAACTTAACTGCTGCGCAACTGGCCTGGTCCTGCCTAGTTCTCTTTTGAAGCATCTCTCGTAAGCCAGTGAAATTGTTTTTTCTCAGAGCAGAGTAAAAAAACATTGTTACGTGATTGAGAATTCTCTGATCCCAAGAAAAATGCTTAACCTTTTCTGTTTTCTTTTTTCTCACTTCACTTAGCTGTTTCTCCTCTCACCCTGCCTTGCTTCCTTTAATAATTAGCTTTGGAAGGAAATAACTCACATGGTGAAAATGATCTAGAAACTCAGATTTAAAAAAAAGTTCCAGCCAACATGGATATGTGTGATTCACAGTTGCTTTAAGCCCACAGAAACTTGTTTGCGCAAATTAATAACAACTTTTAATAAACAGACTATACCGTCCACTGCTAAAAATATTCCAGTCAGGCTTTACTTGAAAAGGAAGATATGATAGGAATTTATCTCCCTGGCAACAGAACTTTTAGGAGTAGTTTAAGCTACGACAATGATCTGTGACAGTTTTTGAGGGTGTTTCAGTTTCACAACTACCTAGGGAGGTGAGAGGGAAGAAATAGAAAGGACACAGGGCTGAGCACGTGGATTTTGAATTATCAGCTGGGCCAGCCTTCCCTTAATTGTATTCAGAGGTGAACCTAATGGTGCCTGTGATGATAAAGCTGAAATCCCTCAGAAAGGTAAATTCCATTTCTCCATATGTAAGCTGCCAAACCTTGTGGATTACTCTCTACTTGAATAGGAAACCACATGCAAGGGCTTGATAAGAATAATAAAGATTTATAGTTATTTAGAATTCATCTTGAGTCAAAACAAGTTTCCTTAGGCCACCTCGCAAGTCAAAGGGAGACTAAGAATTAAATTAGTCTCCGTTAAAAAGATGTTGCTGTGGGGCTAGCGGGGTGGCATAGTGGTTAAGTTCACGCACTCTGCTTTGGCAGCCTGTAGTTAAAGGGTTTGGATCCGGGGTAACATACTGCTCATCAAGCCATGCTGTGGCAGCATCCCATGTACAAAATAGAGGAAGATTGGCACAGATGTTAGCTTAGGGCCAGTCTTCCTCACCAAAAAAAAAAGATATTTCTGTATAAATGGCAGGTTTTATTAGAGACTGTCTTTCAGTGCTGGCTCACTCGGTTTCACTGTGAAAGAGATCTTAATAAGCCATGTGATAAGGTGCCCCTAATGACTCTCTAGAGGAGTCATTGGAGGAAAGAGGGAAACTCACTTTGTGCAGCCAGGCTCTTAGCTAGAGAATCTTGGACCAGGTCTGTGACTCCGTCTATGCAAAGGAGGTGACTTTGACAGTAAGTGAGCACTGAAGCAAATAAACTGGGGCCCACGCTTCCATTTTAGAAGATAAATACAAATTGACTGCAATTTAAAGTGCTCCCTTTATTGCTATTGTTTCCTGATTTTGAAGGGGACTATCACTTGTCAAAAATGTCAAGATGTACCGAAAAGCATAAGACAAGGAAAAATCATCCATTATCACCAGCCAGAGGTGATGTGAAACTGATTTTGACATTTTTCTGATGCATTAGAGTCGGGCTTTCAGAAGGGAAAGTTATCTTTAAAGGTCAGGTCGCTGGCCTCTCGGTTTACAGACGAGAACCGTGCTCAGGCGGGGTGAGTCTGTGCTGAGCCCACACAGCCAGCGGCACCCAAGTTCACAGACGGCTCATCCGGGCCGTCTACCCAGCATCATCTGCCTCTCGTGTTCAATTATTTTGTCTTTCAATCATTTCAGGGAAATCATTAGATCTTCCAATCCTGAAGATTTCTCCGAGAACAACAGCTTGCAGAAAGCAAACCCACGTTGCGAGTTCCAGACAAAGCCCCAACTGTTCCAACTGTGATTACCTAAACGCATTTTAGAACTTGGACAGAGTCTTCAGGAAAATACTAATTAATAGTAAAGCTGGGCCAAAAAAGTTATTCTCATCAAAAGTACATTTATTTTTTTCTCTAGCCACGTGCTTTATCTCCCTATTTCGGTATTCGAGAGAGAGGGAGGGAGTTAAACCGTTAAATTAGCCTTTAATCCCTATCCTGGGTGATGCCACTGGAGCATTCCTAACTGGCAGGGAGCGTCTCAGGACACACAAACCCAGGAACATTTTAGATGCTCACAATTCTAGGAACTCTCATTTTGGAGGCTCCATTCTTCACCATATCAAATATATTAAAACACACCCACTTTGCGTATTACATATTACTTGGGGCTGTAAAACTTATGAAAGGACTTTTAGAAAGTTGTGCACTTACGATATAAATTTTAAATTGTTTATTCGAGAGTTGAAGTGCAGATGACACGTTGGCATATGTGTTAGTTTCTTATAGCTGCTGTAAGAAACTGGGTGCTTAAAACAATAGAAATGTAACCTCTCCCACTTGTGGAGACCAGAGTCCAAGACCTATTTCATTGGTTCAAAAACAATATGTTGGCAGGGTCAGGCTCCCTTTGGAGGCTCTACAGGAGAATTTGTTCTTTGCTTCTTCCAGCTTCTGGAGGCTGCCAGCATTGCTTGGCTTGTGGCCACATTACTCCAACCTATGCCTCCATTGTCACATTGCTTTCTTCTCTGGGTGCATAATCTCCTTCTGTCTCTCTCTTACAAGGACATTTGTGACGGCATTTAAGGTCCAACCAGATAGGCCGGGATTATCTTCATACCACAGAAGCTTTCACTTACTCTTATCTGCAAAGATCCTTTTTCTGAATGAGGTAACATGTATAGACTTATAGAGATTAGGATCTGATATCTTTGGGGACACCATTCAGCCCACTACATATGATATTGCATTTTGCAGTTATTTAACCAAACTTTTTTTAAAGAATTTTGATTTAGTAAGACTTTTATTTATTTATTTATTCATATTTTTTGTTTGTTTTAGTTTTTGGTGAGGAAGATCAGCCCTGAACTAACATCTACTGCTGATCCTCCTCTTTTTGCTGAGGAAGATTGGCCCTGAGCTAACATCTGTGCCCATCTTCCTCTATTTTATATGTGGGATGCCTGCCACAGCATGGCTGGATAAGCAGTGGGTAGGTCCACACCCGGGATCCGAACCAGTGAACCCTGGGCTGCTGAAGTAGAGCGTGCCAACTTAACCGCTATGCCACTGGGCCAGCCGCACGATTTTTATTTTTGTGTGTTGGTGTCAATATATTTTTTCCAATTTCAAACCTTCTTGTGGGCCTTCAGAAGCCTGTAGCTCTCTGGGCACCTGCTCATACTGGGTAAAAGCCCAGGAGAGAGATTTTCTCCCTATCTATAGCCGGGTTAGTTGACAGAACTCCTCTCATTGTAACTGAAACGGGAGCAGGCATTTTTCTAAAGGGCATTTTGCTAGAAAGCATTGGCAAAGGAGGAGATTCCTTTCTACAGGGTCCTTGGACGTCATGTTTCTGCAGCAGCAAATAAGAGAATTACAGAGAGTGAAGCACTTGATGTTAACCGAAGTCCAGGCAGAGAACCACTACACATTAAACCCCAAACATTGAGCAAGGCCGGCATTTGCCAGCTCTCAGGGACTTAACAGCGCCACTAGGCACCGTGCTTGGTCCTTTTTAAGAATTCGTTCTAACATTCACAACATCTCTTCAAGTGAGGTATAATCTTCACTTTACAGATGAGGAAATCAGGTTCAGAGAGGCTAAGTCATTGGCCCAAAGTCACTCAGTAAGTGGGTAGCAGAGTCAGAATTTGAACCCTAGTCTGTCTAGCCACAAAGTTCCAGTTTTTCTTCTATATTCTGTGCTGTATCATTTCAGAAACAAGGAAAAAAGTACATAAAACATATGACAAAGAAGTAAAAAGTGTAGCCTAAAGGACAACAGAATTAGAACCCGGGACAGAGACTTGACCTCTGTCACTCCAAATCAGTCTTCACATCTATCCTGGGAGGATGGGAACAACAGTTAACACCATTACTTGAACTATGTGCGTGTGTGTGTGTCTGTGTGTGTGTGTGTGTATTGCTGTTTGGTAAACTGTATATAATTGATTTCATAGTATGGCTTCTAATCCATGCAACTAAACCTCTTTTGTGATCTTGAGTCTGAGTGTCTTGAATTAAAAAGAACTTCCTCAGATAGTGTTAATACCAAAACTTGATAGAGTCAATTAACATGGAGCTTCCTTAGCCTGTGCCCAGAGTGGATGGACCAGGGAACTCTTGCAGAAGTATTTCCCGATGTTGGTGCTTCGTTCAATAATTCTACTTCTGTCTGTTCTATTGTCTGTAGCATCGTTTATTCAATATTCTTTCACTGTTCGCATTTTTCATTTACGTCTATTTTATAAGGCAACTTTGTCACATAATTGGAAAATTGGTATCACCTACTAGAAGTGGAAGGTAAACAATAAATGCTAATGCAATGAAAAGGAAAGAATATTTCTAAATTCTGACTAGACAGTGTTAGCTGCCCAAGGGACAGTCTCGGGCTTGCTCTGTTATTGTTAGGAAGGAGATTAGCAAGTGGCAGCACGTTTCTCAGCAGCTGATTCAGTGTGATCCTGGGTGTGTATGTGAACCACCTGAACACATCTTCCGACCCTCCATGACTCTCCTCCCTTCTTGTGGTCTAAGGCCTGGCATTGAGATGTCCTGCTATGTGCTGCTTTGACATCTGAAAGAGGGAGGGCCTTGAGTGGCCTGACCACAAGCTCCCCTCTCCCACTCTACTCTGTGGATAAAGTCCCCTGGCCAAACAACCCTCCTCATCACAGTGACCAGGCACAGGGCCTGCTTATCCCTCAATAGTAGGCTTCAGTTAAAATGGTAAAAGTTGTGCAATGTGGTGGTTAAGAGCACAGGATCTAGAAGCTCAGGACTCAGACTGCCTGGCTTCGGTTGCTAACCACTTATTTGCTGTGTGAGTTTAGGTACGTTCCTGAACCTCCCTGAGCCTCAGTTTCCTCACTAACAGTACCTTCTTCATGGGACTGGAGTGAAACTTTACATACAAAGAATTTAGAATAGTACCTGGTACGCAGTAAGTGTTTAGTAAATGCGAGCTACTATTATTAGAGAAGAAGAATCCACTACACCTTTAAGACCTGGACTCGTATTGACTTTTTAAACTTGATCCAAGTAGTAAGAAGCTGAGGAACAAGGACACTGAAGACACATATTTTGATGGGAATGTGGACATGGATACCATCCAAAGCTGATGTGGGTCTTAGGGGAGGCTTGTAGCAGCATGGATGCTCTGGGTCCCCAGTGAGGGAAGAAGAAATACAAACAAGGCAGGAAAGAAGAGTGGAAATAAGCTTCACTGCTCCATCTCTCTCTTTTTTTTTTTTTTGAGGAAGATTGACCCTGAGCTAACATCTGCTGCTAATTCTCCTCTTTTTTTGCTGAGGAAGACTGGCCCTGAGCTGACATCTGTGCCCATCTCCCTCTACTTTATACGTGGGACGCTGCCACAGCATGGCTTGATAAGCTGTGTGTAGGTTGGCAGCCAGGATTCAAGCTGGTGAATGCCAGGCTGCTGAAGTGCTGCAGCACCAGTGTGGCCCCTTCAGTGTTCCTGTTTTTGAGGAGGGTGGCTTGTCATTCCACACGTTGGGTGCTCAGGAAGCACTGTTGCTTGGCAGTGTGAGAGGTTGACAGGACCTTGTGTTCCCTTCCTTTCCCGGAGCACTCTTGTGTCTTCCCTTGCTCTGGTTCCTTCTGAATATATCTATTTCTGTTGATTTCTAAGCTCCTTGAGGGCACAAACTATGCCTTTTCACCTTTTTTTATTCCCTACTGAGTGTAGCACAGTGGCACAAAGAATGGATGTGATTGAATATATATTGAATTAATTACTTTGGGTGCTAGTAAGAGCACAAATTGAGCTGCCGTCATAAAGAAACTCAAAAATACAGTGGCTCAAACAAAATAGTTTATTTTTTTCTCTTATAACACCCCTGAAGTAGGTGGTTTTGCTCCATGATGTCATTCAAGAAGCCAAGATCCCTTATCTGTGGCTTTACTGGCCCCTAGGAATTTGTCTTCATCTGCGTGGTCAAAGTTGATCAGTTCAAAGGAAGAGGACAGGGCAGTGGAGGGCGTGCGGCTTCCTCTGAGGAATGACTTCCACTCACACCCCACGTGTCAACTGTTAGTTACGTGACTGCACCTAGATGGGAGACGCAGTCTATAGACGGGCAGCCATTTGCTCAGCTAGTACTCAGGAATAAAAGAGAAGAAATGGGAGACAATTCCCAGTGTTTGCACATTTTGTTAATTCTAGAACATTTCCTCAATATCTGCTGTGTGTTCCTGAGTGCTTCCTAAGAATGGAGACTAGGTGGCAGGGAGAGGATGGAATCTTGGCTCCAGCCCTCTGCTGTCATGGGGATGCTTTGTGTGCCCTCTGAACCAGGCCCTCTGTCTGTGACCGACCCCTCAGTTTCCTAGGAAGCCACAGGTCTTTGGGAGATTTTTGGTTTGAGGCCAAATGGCCAGTGTCAACTACAGCTTGAAGGCATTTTTTCTGTGGAAGAAAAATGTAAAGAGAACAGGGAGCTCGAATTACATGTAATGTATGGTATGTTCTTTTAAAATTAAATGCGCGTGCTTTGGTTTCTGATGCAGTTCTCCCAAATATAGAAAGCATTTCAGAATTCTCTGAGAGCAACCCTAGCTTGGAATGTAAATGTCGACTTGAGAAATCATTTACAGCACCGGTAGACAGACACACAAATGCAAACGAGGCTTTCTAAGTCAGGAGTTTTCCATTTTTGAGTCATGAAAACATCTGAATTAAACCATTTGGAAGCATAAATCAAGTGATAAAACTTTTCCTGACGTGAATGTCAAAATAAATGGCAATGGAACCAGGAGTCCACGTCTGCGGACAATGCATGACTGTTCGGACAGGCAGTTGGGAATTTCAGAGTTGGAATAGCTTCTCTTTTCTTCTCCTTCTTCCTTCTTACATGGGTCATGGCAAGTCAGGTGTAATACAGACTGCCTATGTGTTGCCACAAGGACGTCATTTGCTCTTTTCTTAGGTCCTTAATCACACATTGGAATAATTGCCCTAATATAGTCTTTAAATGGGAGTGTAATTTTTGAGCTAGGAAAACCAGGAAAGAACTAGTTTCAGAATAATATTCTCATAAAATGTTATAATATGAAAAAAATCCAGCAATATTACACACACACACACACACACAGAGCACTAAACCAGCTTTAAAAAATAACCCCTCAGAAGCCCAGGGGTATGCTTTAGTTGAATTGCTTCTATATGGGTTAGAGGGTGGGGTACATGAACTGGAGTACTTCTGTTCACCCTGATCTGGTGTCTCCATGAATGTTCCACGAGCACAGGCATTAAGGGAGTGTGATGGTTAATGTTATGTGTCAACATGAGTGGGCAACATGGTGCCCAGATTAAACATTGCTCCTGGGTGTGTGTGTGAGGGTGTTTCCAGATGAGATTAGCGTTTGAATTGGTGGACTCAGTAAAGTGGAGCACCCTCCCCAGTGTAGGTGGGCATTGTCCAATCTGTCAAGGGCATGAGTAGAACAAAATGTGGAGGAAGGAGAAATGTTCTCCTTTTTGCTTCCTCATTGCTGGAGCTGGGACATCTCACCTCATCTTCTCCTGTCCTTGGACTGGGATTTACATCATGGGCTTCCTTGGGTCTCAGGCCTTCAGACTTCCTGAGTCTTCGGCTCACAGATGGCCGATTGTGGGACTTCTTCACCTCCGTCATTGTGCGAGCTAATTTCTCATAGCAAATCTTTTATGTGCATTGGTTCTGTTTCTGTGGAGACCCCTGACTAATGCAAGGGGATTGTGGGGTTTTCACAAAGTCTGAAGCCTGTCATCGGGATTACAGGGCACCCACAGGCAGCTGGCCCGCTTGGTAAGCACTGCTGTATTTCCCCCAGGCAGCCCTTCCCTCTGAGGGCGGTCTCTGATGGGCAACTGGAGGACCTGCTTGTCCAGCTCTTAGCACAGACGCTTCACATTACTGACATTTCAGCTCTCCCTGGAGGAGCCTCCTCTGACTCCCTTTACCTAAAGCCACTCTTTACCTTACCCCCAATGACTCTGTGACATCCCCACCTGATTGTCTTCTGTCTCTCTGCTCCCACTAAACTGTGAGCTCCATGACAGCAGGGGTTGTATCTATAGGTCACAGTCAGGTCCCCTGTGTCCAGAACAGTTCCTGGCGCTTACCGGGTACACCATAACTGTCAGTTGAAGAAATGAACGATCCTTGATTAGGACTTATACATTGACTTGGTGATTTATACCTCATTAAGTCTTCAAAGAGGAAGTGTAATTTTTGTAAATAGTCAAGTTGCTATTTAGGAGGTTCAGATAATGAAGCAGAGGCTCAGAGAGTTTAGTTAATGTTCCCAAGCTCACAGAGCTGAAATTTATGCAGCTGGAATCACAGTCCACATCATGCCCCGTCTAGGACATCTTCTCTCCCATTTCCTCCAAATTTGTCCACCAGTCTGATGAGAACCCAGTGATCTAAGGTATGTGAAATGCCTTGGAAAACATAAGGATTATGTGATAGTAATCTTTACTCTTTTTTTTGAGTATACAATATTTTCATCGGGGAAAATGGCTATTTAAATAAAGTGTTTTCAGTCTCCAAGTAGAATTGCAGATGAGGTCAGGGGGCTCGTTAGAAAGAACTATATTGAGAGCATGACTTTCCACAGCAATGTAGCTTAGAGGAAAGAGTGAGGAGTGAAAATTAATATATTTGTTTCCTTTATTATCATTTAAAAAATACGTATTTTATGTTTTGAAATCGTCACAAATTTACAGAAAAGTCACAAGGAAAATACTTGCGGAGAAAAAAGAGAACATTTTTTTCCCTGAACCATTTGAGAGGAAGTTTCCACACTGATGTCCGTCGTCCCCATATATGTTAGTGTGTAGTTCTCACAAACGAGGACATTCCCCACGTGACTCCAACTGAAATGATGAAATTGACATTTATGCGTTATTTTCATCTAATTCTCAGATCCCATTCAAGTTTCTAATGTCCTCCATAGCAAAATGATTTGATAATTGACATTTTTATTTCTTTCTACATTTGCCAAAAAAACTGGAAAAGTAATCGTTGTCCAAATAAATTACAAATAATTGCTATTTTTTGTGGCAAATTAGTTTTGACATCATTGCAACTTTATACAGTCACTTAAATCACATGCAGAAGGAATAACATTCTAGTGGTTTTAATATTCCTTAATTTATTCCTTAACATAGTTTTACCATTTTTACAGAACTGAAAGAGCCCACACTTACTGAGCGCTTGTCCGGTTGGAACTCATGTGAGGACTTTCTTTAGATTCTCCTTAGACTGCAGAGTTTCTCTCCTCTCCTCAGAACCCTTCCACTGATGCCATAGAACGGTCTGAGCTGGGGTTTCTTACTTCTCAGGGGAAACCTGAGCACTCCCTAGGCCCTGCCCCTTACTCCCGCACGTGTCCATCTCCCCAGCGGGTCATGTGCTCAGCCACCAGGTTTTGAAGCAAACAGTATTTCACTGAACCGTGAGGCGGACTTAGACTGGTCCTGCTCTCCAGGTGGGTAAATAGCAGGAATGCAGCTCTGTTACTTGATACTACGCCCCAAAGCTTAACATGTTTCCACTCATTCCACACTAGTAAACAGAATTCTACCGGGGAAAAAAGGATTGTACTTTTCCTGATTATATAAATAATGTATATTAGTTGTAATTTATCTAGAGAGTTTGGAAAAGGAAGATAAATAGATAGATAAAGAAATTATTCACTACACATAACCGTAATGAATAGAAATACATTTTGTTTGTAACTTAGTTTTTTTCACTTATCATCATCACACAACATCACATAACATCCAATATGTTTCACATAACATCAGAAAATGATGTCATTAACTATTTCCTATATTATTGATATTTTATACAACAGAATTTCCCAAAGTTTATTCTAGTAAAACTGGTGCATTGAGATGGACAATGAAATAGAGTCCTGTGTTTAAGTTAGCTAAAAACAGTATATCTCCTTAAATAAAGTAAGCTATTTAATCTGGTTTAACCTGGTGTTTTCCAAACCATTTGATCACAGGACTTTTTAAAATTAAAATCTATTAGTTTACTTTGATAAATACTCTTCTTTCTACAAATGTGCTTTATGGATAGAGCATTTCATCACATTATTTCAGTTGGGAATTAATTCAGATCCAAATGGCAGAAAATTCAATCACAGTGGTTCCACCAGATGAGTTTATTTTTCTCATGTAACAAGAAGTGTGGATCTGGAGCAGCTGCTCGGTGGTGTCACAGGGACTCCTTCTGTCTTCCTATTCTACCATTCTTAAATGTCATCTTCACTGTTGTAAAATGGCTGCCACACCTCCAGGTAGTGTGCACCTAGTCTAGACAAGAAAAGAAAAGAAAAGGAGTCAGCGAAAAAGAAGGAAGGGCTAAAGAGAATGGCAGCCAAGTGTTTTCCTTACAAACCAATCAAATTTCCTAGAAGTCTCATGAATAACATCCACTTGTGCCTCACGGGCCAGCTCTGGGTCACTCAGTCACCCCAAGCTGGAAACATGTCCGGGAAGATGAGTATTTTAGCTTTTCAGCCTCCGTGATAGAGAAGGTCAAAGGTAAGGACATGGTGAATAGCATATGGCTGGATAATCCACAGTATTCGCCTCTACTCAATCCTTTGGCTGCCCGACATCCACAGAGGTCCCTCTTTCTCCTCATTAAACACATTCTCCTCTTTCCCATTGGAGACCACCCCAGGGTTTCATCTAATCAGCGCATCCAACTTGAAGTTCAAGACCCTTGTGTGATATGCTGTCTCTCCATCAAGTCTGAATGTAGCTCATGCTCTAGCGACTCATAAACCAAAAGATAAATGATCTGTCTTCAACGTATACAATATACAGTGATGGAGAAAGAACTGTCATATAGAAAAATAGGATCACGGCAAACAAAGAGCCATCTCTGGCCCACAGAAAATACAAATCCTGCTGGCGAAGAATTGCAAAGACTGCCTGACCTGGAAGGGACTACACTTTTTGCTTAACCAACTGGCAGTGCCTAGTTCTGTCCCAGCGAGGATTCTCATTATTTACTGCTCTTCATGAACACAGGAAAGATGCCCTTCTTGGAGTCTGCACATCTTTTTCACTCCTCTCCCAGTGGTACAAGTTTAGGGAGCCTGATCTTACTTTATAGGTTAAATACTCACAAGGCTTGTCAGCCGGGCCTGGGGTCCTCTGCTGCTACAGGTTCTTACACATTTAGTAGGCTTCTTGACACGTGAAAAATCACAGCCAAAGAACTTGCTCCTAGTGGTAGACCTCTGTGTCTGTCCACTGTCCTCTCCCTTAGATAATACAGATTTTGCCTTTAGACAATGGAGAAAATACTCTACTGGCACACCTTATACTGTCCATGTGTCCGTGCAGATCTGCTCCCTGTCTCCTTAATTCTTTTTTTTTTTTTTTTAAAGATTTTTTTATTTTTTCCTTTTTCTCCCCAAAGCCCCCCGGTACATAGTTGTGTATTCTTCGTTGTGGGTTCTTCTAGTTGTGGCATGTGGGACGCTGCCTCAGCGTGGTCTGATGAGCAGTGCCATGTCCGCGCCCAGGATTCGAACTAACGAAACACTGGGCCGCCTGCAGCGGAGCGCGCGAACTTAACCACTCGGCCACGGGGCCAGCCCCATCCTTAATTCTTAAATGAGTAAAATTTCTCTTGCTCAAGCTCACACTCTTCTCCTTTATCCCACGTCCTGGACATACCTTGACTAAAATATCTCCTTACTTTTCCCACAACGTTTATTCTCTGCTTTCATGTACATGCACACGTCCAGTCTTACTAATAATGGCAAATGCAACCAGTTTATTGAGTTGACCAAAGAATCAGTGGGCTCACAAACAGAAAATGCTTTTAGTTTTCTCCCACGACTTCCTTCAAACATTCTGTTTCTGATCTCCTTTCCATACCTTAGATGATATTTTAGGCAGCTCCTACTTATTTCCAGTTGGTTTCAGCTTTTTAAAAATGGCCATTTTTGGTGACTCTGAGTTTCAGGCCTTAAAAACAGCAGTAAAATCAAAATTTCAATCTCACATCCAATTCAACACTTTTGCCCTCCCCGCTAATTAAGTACTGACCTTTAGTTTGGAGATTTCTGTGGGAAGGGGGACTTGGTCTGTTTCTCTGCTCTTTGTTCCATATGCTTTCCTGCTTCTGTCCTCTCCAGGGTTAGAACAGAGGAAGGAGGGATTAAAGGAAGAGGCACAGAGTTGCATCGGCCTGGAGCTGTAGCGATAGGATTGTCACTCTCTGATGCACGTAATGTGACTCCCTAGATTTACCCTCTGACCCTCTGGTATACCTCACCCATTCTAGTGCTGGCACTTCTGAATGGGGTACACATGCAGCAGTTCATGCTTGACTATTTTTCTGTGCCATCACTTGACTCATGGGAAATTCATGCATCTGGCATCACTAAATGGAGGGAATGTAATTTGCCCAACTGCTGACCCTTCTAATTTTGCTCTCCTCTCTCTAACACACCAGCATTTTTTCTGCCATTCAGCATTCTCCAGGTGGAAAACAGCCATTAGTCTCTATGTTCTTGTAGTCCCTAAATTCAAGGGGATCGATGTCATTTTTCCCTTATTAACTCTCTGCGTGGTTTTCTCCTGTCTCATGAAAGCACCCAGACTTGCATTTCTATAGTTTGGTGAATGGGAGGTGAGGTGCCCATCTCCTCTTCTACCTCTAATGGTGTTTCTAGAAGTCTTCCCCTATACGGTTTAGGCAGAGGGAAGAGGACCCCTCACGTCTCCCCACTTTCCCTTAGTGAATTTCCTTCTTTGCAGCCCTCCTTTTGAAGGCTGTGTTTGCTCTAATAGAGCTAAGGTGGAGTGATGGTTCAGCACTGGGTTTGCTCTCTTCGAATAGCCTGCATGGAAGTCATAAAGAGCAGATCTCTTCAGAGAATGTAGGAACTCATCACTAGTGTCCTTAGCTGAAAGGATTTAGCTAAAAAATGCCAAGATACCTGGGAAAGCCCTTGAATACCCAACTCATTAACATTTATTGAGTGCTTACAATAAGCCAGGCGTTGATTGCACTAAGGTATTACACGGATTCTTTCATTTATTTCTCACAACTTTATGAAGTAGGTACTATTACTATTCCATTGTACACATGAGAAAATTGAAGCTTAGTTGAAGTTCTCACCCAAAGTCACATGGCTAACAAGTGTTGGAGCTGAAATTCAACGCTCAGCACTCTGACCCCAGAGCGAAGACCATTAGCTACTATGCACTATACTATCCCATCTCCTTGTCTATTTAAGCCCCCTGCATCCATTGGAGGTTCCCTATGAGGTCAAGTGGTGCTCTCATCTCTTTGAGAAAACCTGGGGCAATCATTCTTGTAGATCAGGGGTTGGCAGCTTGTTTTTGTAAAGAAAATTTGATTGGAACACAGACACGTCCACTATGGCTGCTTTCACAGTATAGCTGCAGGGCTGGGTAGGCAACAGAGGCAATATGGCCTGCAAAGCCAAGAATGTTGCCTATCTGGCTCTCAGAGGAAAAGCTTACTGACCCCTGCTCTCAATGATTCAGGAAGCTGACTCTAACTCTGCAAGTTACACCCTCTGTTGCATCACGTCAGGGGGTGGGCCTCTTAGCTATCCCAAGTCTTTGATACTCCCGGGGTCACAGTGGATATTAGTTGTGTGAACCTAAAAATTCCAACCACACATCTATGGACAGCTAATCTTCGACAAAGGAGCAGAGGGCCTACAATGGAGAAAAGAAAGTCTCTTCAACAAATGGTGCTGGGAAAACTGGACAGCCACATGCAAAAGATTGAAAATTGACCATTCTTTTTCACCACACACCAAAATCAACTCAAAATGGATCAAAGACCTAAAGATTAGGCCTGAGACAATAAGTCTTTTGGAAGAGAATATAGGCAGTACACTCTTTGACATCAGTTTCAAAAGAATCTTTTCGGACACTATAACTCCTCAGTTGAGGGAAACAATAGAAAGAATAAACAAATGGGACTTTATCAGACTAAAGAGCGTCTTCAAGGCAAGGGAAAACAGGATTGAAACAAAAAAACAGCTCACTAATTGGGAAAAAATATTTACAAGCCACTTATCCGACAAAGGGTTAATCTCCCTAATATACAAAGAACTCACACTAATTAACAACAAAAAAAACAAACAACCCGATCAAAAAATGGGCTGAGGACATGAACAGACATTTCTCAAAAGAAGATATGAATATGGCCAATAGACACATGAAAAGATGTTCATCATCGCTAATCATCAGGGAAATGCAAATCAAAACTACACTAAGATATCACCTTACACCCGTTAGATTGGCAAAAACATCCAAAACCAAGAGTGACAAATGTTGGAGAGGTTGTGGAGAAAAAGGAACCCTCATACACTGTTGGTGGGAATGCAAACTGGTACAGCCACTATGGAAAACAGTATGGAGATTTCTCAAAAAGTTAAAAATAGAAATACCCTATGACCCACCCATCCCATTACTGGGTATCTATCCTAAGAACCTGATATCAGAAATCTCAAGAGTCTGTTGCACCCCTATGTTCATCGCAGCATTATTTACAATAGCCAAGACGTGGAACCAGCCTACATGCCCAGAAACTGATGATTGGATAAAGAAGATGTGGTATATATACACAATGGAATACTACTCAGCCATAAAAAAAGACAAAATTGTCCCATTCACAACAACGTGGATGGACCTCGAGGGTATTATGTTAAGTGAAATAAGCCAGTCAGAGAAAGACGAACTCTATATGACTCCACTCATAGATGGAAGTTAGTATATTGATAAGGAGATCTGATCGGTGGTTACCAGGGAAAAGGGGGGGTGGGGGGAGGGCACAGAGGAGGAAGTGGTGTACCCATAACATGACTAACAAAAATGTACAACTGAAATCTCACAAGGTTGTAATCTATCATAACATTAATAAAAAAATTAAAAAAAATTAAAAAAAATAAAAAAATTCCTCATTTGACTTGAGCAATGATTCTCAGACTTTTAGCAGAGTTATAAGCTGAGAGTTGAGTATTATTGAACCATATGAAATTGCCAATTCTGACTACTTTTGACCTGCAAACATGGCAATTCCATATGTTTTAACCAAAATATTATATAGTTTGTAGGTGAAATAAACTTGGAGTTTGAATTTTGCATCCTTCGCTTAACAGATATATGACTATGGAAGATTTATTTAACTCTCCCAAATCTCTATATCTCCTTGCTGTCAAATGGAGGATAGTAATATCTCCCTTTCAGAATCGCTATGAGAATTACACAATTTTACAAAGCATTGGTACAGTTTCATTGGAAATAAGTTCTTAATAACTATTTTTGTTATTGCTCTTATTATTATTAATAATAATTAATAAGATACAGATCAGAGAATCCTCCTCATGAGATTTTATGAGGCCTGGCCTTGCAGGGGACAATTTACCTGCCTTTGTGTACACAGATTCCCCTCGGAGTCTCCTTAGCACATACCCTCATAGACAGATTCCACCTCTCCCTACCGTTTGAAGCTCAGCTTCTACCTGAAATACAGGATACTGAAAAACAGCTTTAGAATAGACTGATTATGTCATGATATCTCGCCGCAACCTGACGTCCTTTCTATTTCATATTTCACAAACAAAGGTTGGGCCTTTTTTCCATAAACGTTGCTCCCTATTTGATCAAAGACTGGAGCACACATCAATTGTTACTCTGCGTACTCACACCCATGAGCAAGAACTGTCAAACTGTAGTAACAGCTAGTAATACATCCCAGCTCCTTCAGTCTAGGGGAGCTGTGTTCTGGGTGAAATCTACATTGATATGTCTTGGTTAGAGTGGTGGATACGGGTGGAGGGGAAGGGTGACTTCTAAGTAGGTAGAGGGAGAGGGAATCCAGAACTGAGAATTTGTGTGCTAGCTAATTTCAATGAAGTCAAACATGTTCATTTAAAAGCTCTCGGCTTTGAAATATTTGGAGAGAAAATTACATTATTTAGCAAAGTGTTTTAACATTTTCAAGTTATGAAAGTTGATCTCTCTTTGTTCTTCACAAGAAAAACAGCAGGAATTGAAGTGGAGGGGCTGGCAGCTAAGAGAGGGAGACAGTGTCAGAGCAACATGGAAATGGACAAGAAGCTAACGAAGCTTAGGTTTGCCTAAGCTTGCACCTCATTTGCCGTGTATCTAATTTCTTGTTTATAATTTTGTAGTGCTTGTCCTATAAAGGGCCATCTAAATAGCATAGGCTTCAGGCCCCCTATGACTTAGTTCTTTCCCAAGAAACAGTGAGACATAAATGAGGAGGAGAAGGAGGAAGAGAGAGAGGAGGAGGAGGAGGAGGAGGAGGAGGAGGAATTGTTGTTCCTAGTGGCAGGAATGCAGCAGAAAATTTTAAGAACCGGAGGGTTAATGTGGATTTGGGGCTGATTGCCGTGCTGCCCCGAGATGTAGATTCCTCTGTCCTCGCAATTTTGGTGGCACTTTAGGAAGTTCAAGAAGCTGGGAAATGTCTACTTGTGAGTAGAAACAGTGAGGGAAAGGGTCAGTGTGAACAGGAGATGGGATGCTGAGGGGTCAAAAATTCAGCAGCAGATGGGCACAAAAGGTTGCTGGGAAAAATTGAAGTCCCCTTCTCCCTTAAATCTTTGGAGACACTGGATTTTCCACCGTGTGTGATATGAGGATTCTTGCTTCCTTAAAGAAGAAGATGCCTCTTGCAGAGTGGAGTACTTTGCAGCCATCTGCATGCCTGATACTTGGGATATAGCCTCAAGTACGATGTAGGAGTGATGATTAGGATCCACATTTGGTTTAATCAGAGGAGGAGTCCTGAGAGAAAGGATATGGTTGGATCGGCTGAGCCACAATGGATTGAGGACATTCGCGGTGTTAGTCTCTTAGACTGAAGAGGTAACTAGCTCAGTAGATGGGAATTAACAGAAGATAAGCTGGATCTGAAAGATGAGGACAATTCAGGCAGGAAATCAGGAGTCCAAAACACCCCTTCTCCAAGTCTGTCCCTGAAGAATTACTTATGCCTTCTGCCCTTTGATGATATTGGGTACAATTGTCTATTATTGCAAATCATTTATATGTAAGTCCTCTGTTGTAGAGAGGGAAAGAAGAGTAGAGACAGATACTGGAAGAGGGCATTGCATGTGGCAAGCATTTGATATTGAAAGATATTGAAAGGATGGATGACTAAAGCTTTGTCCATTGTGGGACTTTGGAGCTCCTAGATCCTCCATGTCTGTGAAGCTCCTTGTAACGTTCCCCTCTGTAGGTAAGGGAGAGCCTAGAAAAGCAATGGTTTCACCTGGCAAGCTGAGAGCTCTGGAGGTAAAACGCTTCTGAAATTGCTCGCACGTTTTCTTCTATTTTCGACAAAGAGGTGCTATAGAGATTCTTTTTAAAATACTCATATTTCACGAGCATTTGCAGATCTTGAATGGTTTTCAATTGTTGCTGAAATCTTTTCTCTGTAGGATCTGGGCTGATTTCCAAGCATTCTTCCCATCCTCTTGGCTCCCTGGTTGGACGTTTCCTTGGAGGCTGCAGGTTTGCTGGCATGCTTCTGACGACAGAGATGGATGAGATGTGCGGATTTGTTGATGCTCACTTGGTATTTTTAGTCCAGGGTTACAAAAGCACAGACAGCAGCAGGCTGGCCTTTATTGAATATGAAACGTCACATCTCTCCTGCGAAAGTCCCTTTCTGCTGGAGAATCCCTTTTAACTGGCCGTCCCTGCTGCCGGGATTGCTGCCTGAATCCTGGGCCTCGCAGTTGCCAGGACCTCCCTGCTCCTTAAAAGGTTTGGTGTGTAGTCTGTCATAAGCATCAGCTTTAAAGACTATAATTATAAATAGTTTAGTTAAACGTGTTTCTAAAGGATGTGGATTTTTGTCCATCTTAGGAAGTGCCCCCTGGAGGACTTCTTAGCTGTGGCTGTTCACTGGTAGGTTCAGAGCGTAGAGGAGAAAGAAGGCTAGTTTTCAACTTTCAAACCCATCCCCACTCTGACCCAAATATTATGGCTGTAAAATGGATTTAAAGTTTCCTTACTTAAAATAAAGTTAAAATGGCTGCTTAGATGGTATACATCTCTACTCTGAGTCTAAACGAAGAGAAAGGTATATACGTGTCCGTGAATGTGTGCACTCTTGTGTGTATATGTACACACACACAGCATATATGTGTAGCATAGATATGTGTATCTTCAGTGCCAGCCAGACACTTATGCTGGGCTTTCATTCTGCATTCCCACTGCTCATTTAGGTATCAAGGGCCCCACCCTTTGTTTTGCTTCCTTTGTCATGTATCATTGAAAAGAGGGTGGTGATATCCACACAGGGTGATTTGGACAGGCTTCAGTGAAGTCTTGGGGGTGTGGGTGCATGTTTCACTGGATGGTTCACAGGCATTATGCAGGCAACTGACCAGAGGAGGCCCACACCCCAGGGCAGGGAGACAACAGCCGATGTGACTCACCTCCAAAGGACCGGAGATCTACAGGCGGTTTGTCTCCTCTGGACTCATTGGCCCAAGCAGCCAGCAGAGCAAGTCCTGGTGCTGCCTCTGCTTTTCCCCAAGTGATTGTCCTTTTCCCAGCCACCCAGGTAGCCCTCTGTCCTCTCCCAGTGGGTGGGGCTCCAGGGTCAGGGACATAGAGAGGGCAAGGGGGTTGGGTTTTTCCCCTGTTCTTTTTCCCGTTCTTTTCTTATGATGCAATCTCTGAGTTTCCTAAAGACCTTCTCTTTTGATTACCAAAGACTGATTTGGAATAAAAGCATATACTCCCTGCCCCTAACAACACAGACTCTTTCTTCTTCTTTTTACTTTTGCTCCAATAATGTTACTTCTATTTTAGTGTCGTGAATGCCTCTAAGAGAGCAATGGAAAGGCCACATACGTGGAAATGAGAAAAGGAAAAGCACAAGAATTAACATATCATACTAGGTAGTAAATACTTTAAAATACGTGTTTGAGTATTGATCTTAAAATTCAGGGATTATTTCATAAAATGAGCTTCAAACGAAATGAACTTTTTGTTTGTTAGTTTGTTTTTTGGTGAGGAAGATTAGCCCTGAGCTAACATCAGTTGCAAATTTTCCTCATTTTTTTTTTTTTTTGCTTAAGAAAGATTAGCCCTGAACTAACATCTGTGCCAATCTCCCTCTGTTTTGTGTGTGGGATTCTGCCACAGCAGGGCTGATGAGTGGTATAGGTCTGCCCCCAAGATCCAATCCCGTGAACCCAGGCTGCCAAAGTGGAGCACGTGGAACTTTAACCACTAGGCTATGGGGCTGGCTCCTGAAATTAATTTTTTAAAAAATTGCTAATTTCTGGCAATATGGCAGATTAGATACTCTGAACAACGCTCTTGCTGAAAACAATACTGGATAAATATAAAAAAATAATCTTTTAAAATCTATCACCAAGTTGGCAAGTAAGTAAGAACGTAGAACCTGAGGGCTCACTTGAAGATGTTTCCTCTGAAGAGGATTTACATTCACTTCAATTGGCTGCTAGAACATAAACTTCACAAGGGCTGACATTTTGTCTGCTTTTTACCTAGAGCAGAGTAGGCAATAGTAGGCAATAGCAGGCAATCGAAATTATTTATGGAATTAATAAGTAAAGAAATCCCCAGAAGAGTAAGGTTTCTCGCTGTTGAAGTGGAAGATTACAGACAAGCAAGGAGAAAGCTAGAATGATCCATGTAGTAGAGAATTAGAGTTGGAGCCATCAGTATGAATTCCACTTTGCGTTAATATTAATGCAAATGGACACTTATAGAAATATTTACAGATAAACTGATATACGAGGATTGATATACATGCATACATTTCCCTGCTCTGTGAGCTGAGAGGGCCTTGAAGCAATAACACCACACTAGCAATGAACATACTCAGCAGCTAGATGTTGATTTCTAATAGCATTCTCCAATAACAGGATCCAGGGAGTCCTGGAGGAATGGCTGATTCTAGGACTGGGGCAGAAAATATCTAAGATGAGCCTATTGCATGTTACAGTGTCAGAAAGTAAGAAAGTGCTAAAACAACAATACAAACCCCACAGCAATGGGGGTATGTCAAAGGGAAGCAAGAGTCTACTGAAAGGGCTCCCAATTGTCAAATCTGGAATAATTTGATCAAGAAAATAAAGCAGTATTGGATTATAATTCAAAGTATGACGTACATATCCACTAGTCCAAACTGATCTAAATAAACAATGGAATGATAAATAAATAAATGGGAGAGAGGAGATAAAACTCCGTGGAGAAGAATTTCAAATAAATCACATAGATACGCTGCCTGCAGGAGGTGCAGCTCACTCTTGAAGCATGGACTGCGGTGGTGACTTCCTTTCAAAGAGTAGAGCCTGCATGGTGGGCAAAAGTATCTGCACCATGGAGAGAGCTGACAGACAGGACCTCCGCCAGGTATCCACGGTTAGCATCATCAGTGATATGCAACGTGGAGAGTATCTACCCTCCATGTGATGTGGTGGGAATGGCATTTTATCTTTGTGATCTCCCTACCTAAAACCCCTAACTCCAGGCTGATCATGAGAAAAACATAAGATAAACCTCAGTGGAAGGATGTTCTACAAAACATCCGACTAGGACTCTTTAAAACTGTCCAGGTCACCAAAAGCAAGGAAAAGTCTGAGAAACTGTCGCCATCAAGACGTGCCTAAGGACACATGATGACAAAAGGTGGTTTCTAGATGGGACCTTAGAACAGAAAAAGGCCATTAGGTAACAACGAAGGAAATCCAAATAAACTATAGGCTCTGGTTAATGGTAACGCACCAGCGTTGGCTCCTGCTGTGATAAACGTGACATACAAATGTAAGATGTCCACAATAGGGGAAAGTGGATGCAAAGTATACAGGAACTCTCGCTACTGTCTTTGCAACTTTTCTGCAAATCTAGAGCTATTCCAAAGTAAAAGATTTATTTAAAAAGAGACAAATGAAAAACAATTTTTAAATAGATAAAAGCAAACTGCAGCGTGTATGTATGCACATTTGGTGATACAACTATTTTGAAAAACAGAAGATTACTGCGAAATTCAGGATAGTGGTAGCTTGTGAAGGAAGGGAAGGGTCTGTGATTGGTATGTGGCACTTAGTTCTCTCAACAGCTTTACGAGGTAGGTACTAACTAAACAATAGAATGATAAATAAATAAATGGGAGAGAGGAGATAAAAGTCCGTGGAGAAGAATTTCAAATAAATCATGTAGATACGCTGCCTGCAGGAGTGCCGTCCACTTTAAAAAGGAAGGAGTGGAGGATGGAGAGGTTATATAACCCTCTTAAGACCACGTAATAGCTTGCAGTGGAGCTGGGGTTGAGACACAGACAGCTTGACTTGGGAGCCTGATGTCTTAGCCATTGCCCTGTCCAGCGCAAAGCTCTGTGTATATAGACTGTAGAAATTTAAAAAGAAAATTAAGATATATGTCCTTCTCTATTTTTTTCTTAACTACAAATAGATTTCAGGAAATTATTTGCTAATTGGGTTTTTTTGGTTTTTAAAGTTACTAATTAGCAGTGATGGGGACTGAATTTGCCTGGAAGGCTAAAAACAAAGGATAATAACAAATGGAAATACAAATTGCTGGGAGAAGAGATATTGGAGGACTTTCTCAAAGATCTGAGATGAGTACGCCATGTAGGGGCATTCGGATTGCTTCTACCTTTTGGCCGTTGCCGATACTGCTGCCACGAATATAGGTGCACAAATATCTGTTCCAGTTCCTGCTTTCAATCCTTTTTGGGTATACATCCAGAAGTGGAATTTCTAGATCACATGGTAATTGTATTTTTACTCTTTTTGAGGAACTTTCATATTGTTCTCCATAGTGGCTGAACCATTTTACATTCTCACCTTGTGCCAACAGTGCACAAGGCTTCCAATTTTTTTACATCCTTGCCAACACTTAAAAAAAATTTGGGGGGGGGGCAGCCCCATGGCTGAGTGGTTAAGTTCACACACTCTGCTTTGGCAGCCCGGGGTTCATCAGCTTGGATCCTGGGTGTGGACCTATACAGTGCTCACCAGTTCATGCTGTGGCGGCATCCCACATAGAAGAACCAGGACCTACAACTCAGTTATACAACTATGTGCTGGGTCTTTGGGGAGGAAAAAAAAAAAGAGGAAGATTGGCAACACATGTTAGCTCATGGCCAATCTTCCTCACCAAACAACAACAAAAAATTAATAATAACCATACTAATGGACGTGAAGTGGTATCTCATTGTGGTTTTACTTTGTATTTCCCTATTGATTAGTGATGTTTATCATCTTTTTGTGTTCTTCTTGTTAATCATTTGTATATTTTCTTTGGAGAAATGTCTGTAAAGTCCTTTGTGCATTTTCTAATCATACCGTTTTTCTATTTTTGGGTTGTAGGGTTTCTTTGTATATTCTGGATATTAACGCCTTATCAGGTTTATGACTTTCAGATATGTTCTCCCATTCCATGGTTGTCTTTTCACTCTGTTGACTGTGTCTTTACCCAACCGGCTCTCAGTGGAAGAAGGACAGCCTTTTCAACAAATGGTGCTGGAGCCATTCAACGTTGATGGGCAGAAAAGTGAACCTCAACCTGTGTCTCAGATCTTACATGAAAATTAACTCAACATGGGTCACAGGCTTAAAAGTGAAACAGAAAACTGTAAAACTGTTTTTAGTAAAAACAGGATAAAATCTTCAGGGTCTAAGGCTAGGTGAAGCGTTCTTAGACTTGACTCCAAAAGCACGGTCCATTAAAGGTAAGACTGATAAATTTGACTTTATCAAAATTTAAAACTTTTTCTCTGTAAAAACCCTGTTAAGAGAATTAAGGACAAGCTATAGACTGAGAGAAAATATTTGCAAACCACATAACTGACAAAGGACTAGTATCTAGTATATATAAACAACTCAAAACTCAATATTTAAAAACAAACAAACGGTTCAATTAGGAAATGCTGATGACATGAAGAGATATTTTACTGAAGGAGATAATAGCAAATGATCATGTGAAAAGATGTTCAATACGATTAGCCATCAGTTAATTGCAAATTTAAACCACAATATGCTATTACTACCTTCCTATCAGAATGGCTAAACTAAAAAACAGTGACAGTGCTAAATGCCGGCAAGGATGCAGAGAAACTGGATCACTCTTAGGTTGCTAGTGGGAAGGTAAGATGGTACAGCCACTTTGGAAACAGTTTGGTCGTTTCTTAACAAGCTAAACATGCACCTGCCATACAACCCAGCAATTGCATTCTTGGGTATTTATCCTAGAGAAATAAAAACATGTTCACACAAGAATCTGCACACAGATGTTTACAGCAGCTTTATTTTAATAACCCCAAACTGGAAACAGCCCAGGTGTCCTCCATTGGGTGAATGGTGAAAGCAATGGCGGGACAGCCGTATCATGGGATGCTGCTCAGCCCTGAAAGGAACAAACTGGTTTAAACGGCAACCTGGATGAGTCTTCCGATGATTGTGCTGAGTGAAAAAAAGCTGGTTCCAAAAGGTACACATGGATGAGTCCATTTATATAATCACATTCTTGAAATGACAAAATTACAGAAATACAGAAAAAATTAGTGGCTTCCAGTGAGTGGGTGAAGGCAAGAGGGCCATGGGTGTGACTATAAACAGGAAAAATGGGGGCTCCGTTTGGTGATGACCTTTTCTGTGTCTTTACTGCAGCAATCTCAGTAATCCGGTTGTGATATTATTCCACAGTTTTGGAAGACGTTACCACTGGCAGAAACCGAGTAAAGGGTACACAGGGTCTCTCTGTATTCTCTCTTCCAAACAAGCATTAATTTATAATTATCTCAAAATAAAAAGTTTAATTAAAAAAGTAAAGCAGTTAGAGAAAATACACAATGGCTTACTTTTTAATGTCTTAAGGTGCCAGCAGGAGATAAACTGCAAATGTGTCCAGTGGCTTTAGAATTGAGATAGGATGTTAACATCTATTTCAGTTGAAATGTTTGTTTCAAATGAAAGTGATTACGAGAAGCACAAAGATTTAAAAGTCACTGATAACGCTCATATCACTCAAGTTTAGACCTACTATGCATACGGTAGACCCAAACACTCTCTAGGGAGTAAAACGTAGATGGGAAATGGTCCAGAATTTGGGCAGCAGGCCTCCTACTCTGCAGGACTTGAACCTCACCGCAAGAGGGCGTAAGCATTCCAGCTATGACATGCGCCGGGGGAACAGGTACAGAGAGGACCTTGAAACAAAAAAAGAAAAAGAGAGAGAGAAATGGAAATAATGCCATATAAATGATGTTATATAAATCACCTTTTAAATTGAATGCTTACTCTAGGAGATATATTTGTGATTAATTTTTTAACTACTGTAAATCAGTTAATAAAATTGATAGTTACTGGGCAAATCAAGGAAGGAGAAGCAGGTCATAAAAGGTGTACAAGAGATCATTCTGATTGGGACACAGTCTCTGAAGGATCAGTCAGAAGCTCTCTCCCTTACTTCCTGTGGAGATGCTCCTCCCACAGAAGCTCACACATACACAGGTACTTGAAAGCATTGATATAAACAGGTATCAGAAATCCAACTGGGTGTGAGGCTGACTTCCCGTGCTTTGTACGCATATTTACAAAGAAAATGGTCTCAAAGAGAGCTTATCCAAAACCTTTAGCCACTTAATTAAGCCAGGGTTATAAAAAGGGGTCAGGAATGAGAGAGGCGTCAGCCAGAGATTGTGGCTATGAGATTGGTAAAGAGAATTCTTTTTAAAATATACGGTCCTGCTGTGAGTCCGCATCCTCTCTCTCTTTAGTAGCAGGATATTGGAGTCTCTATCATCCAAACGCTTGTCTAGAAATGGACCTCAGGGGGCCACTCAGAGACCCATGAGATGGCTCCCCAGTTGGGAGGTGCAGCTGGGAGTGCCTAACCTGTTCCTGGAAAGCTGAGAGGAACTCTGGACGGAGCTTCTCTCCCTGCCACCAGGAAACCCAAAGGGAGGAAGAGGCTGGCTGCTGGGTGCCCAAGGGCTGAGGAAGGATGTACAAGTGACCAGCCACCTGAAGAAACATTTGCCTTGGTCAAGGGAAGTGCAGGAAGCATTTTGAAGATGGCTCCCTGAGAGAGACAGCTTTAGCTTCCTGCCGCCTAGAGTCTGAAGTCTCTCAGCCAAGTGAGAGCCTATCCGTCTCCTGTCTCCTTACATTCCCCTCCTTTCCCTGCTTGGTCGCTGGGGCTGAGAAGAAGAGCAGCCGGACCGTGTCTGAGCTGGGGAATGGGAGAAAATTTAAAGCTAAGTTGAGAATTTTTACTATTGTATGGACATTTTATATTCCGAACAGAGACTGTTTTTGTGAGCAAATTGATCTGAAATCTTATCTAAGAGTAACTAGAAATGTCGTGACTCTCTCAATTCTTCCTCCAGGACCAGGGGAAGATGACCCCCATGAGTAAAGTTTAAGGGGCAGGAGGAGGCAAAACGGAAGATGTGTTTTGTACTGTGGCGTTACATTGACATAATGCGAGGTGTAAACTAATTCATAAACGTTGATTTGCGCTTTCCTTTGACCGCATCTTGTTTTCCTGGCTGTTTGAGAGAGTGCTTCTGGAAAGCCAGTTTTTTATTATCTGAACACTCATTGGTGGGTTGATAATATGGAGTGAAATTTTAAAAACATCTGCAAAACTCAACCACTCACAGAAGCAACAGATTGATTAAATGTCCCAAAAGCACCTCAACCTTTACATGTTCTAAACTCCTCCCATGTCTGTCAAATCTGTTGCTCCTCTAGTCTTCCTCATCTTAGCGAATGGCACAACCATTGATTTGTTTTCTCCGAGTAAACCCAGAACTCCTTCTTGATCCCCCTTTTTCCTACATTCTCCATCCAACCAAACTAAGAATAGTCATTCAGCTCTGCCTTCAAATGCATCGGCATCTGACCACTCTCCAGCCCGTTCAGCTCTGCATCCTGACCCGTCCCCTGATCTCATAGTGACTCTTGCAACAACCTCCTGGCTGATCTCTGTACTTCTTCTCTTGCCCCCTTACAATCTATTCCCTCAACAGCTGGGCTGATCTTAAAACAGAACTCAGGTTGCATGAGTCCCTAGCCCCAAGCCTGTAATACCATCCTAACATCCAGTCTTTACTGTGGGCTCCAAGTCTTCCCATGGTCTGACCCCTGCACAGTCACTGACATCGTGTTTTACGTCTACATTTCACGACTCTCATGTAATCACACCCAGATCGTTTGCATCTCGGGGCCTTTATTCTTGCTTTCCCCCTACATCTTTGCATGGTGTGCTTCTTACATCATTTAAAACATAATTCAATTTTCTGTCCAAGTATCATCTCCTCAGAGAAGGTTTTTATTACCAGCTCATCTAAAAAAATGCACTACCTTCCCCAGTCACTAGCTAACCTTTTATATTGCTTTATTTTTCTTCTTAACAGTTATTACCCGACATTTTATTACTTGTGTTGGTATAGTGTCTGCCTACCCCATGAGAACTGGGACCATGATTCTTTTATTCCTTGAGCACCTGGAACAATCCTGACACTTAGTAAGCATTCAGCCAATATATATTTTTAATATTAATAATTAGTTGATTAATTAATCTTTAAGGAAATAAATATGTAGTATAACAAACAGAGCACTGGATTTGGAGTTATGGAATCCTGAGGTAGTTTTTCCACTAATTAGTTGTGTGGGTTTTGACAAATAACTTTAATTTTCTGTCCCTCTCTTTCTTTGCTTACGATAGTCTTTAAGGTAACCTAATACTCTGAAATTGCATGATGTCTAAAACACAGAGTTATCTCTGATATAGGATAGTCTTTCTATTTCTTTGCATAATGTGTGTAAACATTATAAATCAATAAATTTACATGCCACCTCTGGATATATTTAGATATCTGTCAGACTTTCTCTATCTCCCTCTCTTTCTCCTTTTATTAAAGTTTTGTGGCAAGGGCTATTCCAGGCACTTGTAAGAGAAAGATAAATCAAATGTTTTCTCTGCTTGCAAGAAGTTTATAATCTGAAAAGGATGACAGAAATAGAATCAAATGAACTTGGACATAGTTTGAAAGTGCACAAGCAGAAGTTTGTTCAACACACAAGGGTGAGTCACTATCTGGGAGCTTGGAGCGGAGTGAGAGGGAGATTGTGTGCTGTACCTTTTCTAAATGCTGCACTAGTGGAGGGAAGGTAACAGTGGTAGACGTGGAGGGTGAGGTCAAGAAAGATAAAGGTGGAACAATCACCCCACTGGCCTATTGACTAGGAAGTCCTTGACCATGTTTACCATCGTACCATTGGTGGACTCATGGGGACAAAACCAGGATGCTGTGAATGGAGGCATGATTGGAAGGGCTGGAAGAGGAGATCTGTTGTATTAACTTCTGTTTTCGAAAGTTTGAGAAGGAGAGGAGAGAAGTAGGTAAGGAAATGTGTTCAAGAAGAGACTCCTTCAAGGATGAGAAAAGCCTGGGCGTTGTTGAGGAATGAGCAAACAGAGCCCAAGGAGCTGAAACTGAGTATGGCCATGAAGCTGGGCAACAGCTTTGCCTTCTTCATAAGGAGGTTGCAGGGGAACGAGATCCAGAGTGCAGCTTAGTCAAAGGATTGGGCTCTTCTTCTTCCGGGACAAAGGGGAAGAGAGAAAGATGGTTAAGGTCATGTGCTGGGCTGAAGGGAGCAAAGGCTGGTGGGAGGTTTGAAGCAGTGACACATTGGAATATCCTCTAGACATGAATGGTGTAGCTGAAGTCCATTGGCTGACTCATGCCTGGCAGATGAGGAGATAGTGTTTCCGTTGACAATTATACTCTCAACCTAATGGGTTCCTTATTTTTGATGATTCCTGTCTTCATCATGGGCTGTTAATAAGCACTAAATTGTGCTTGGGCTTACTCTTCTTTCCAAGGCTAATTATTGTTAATACTATTTTGCTGTTCTAACTTCTGAAGAAGAAAGCATAATAAACAATGATGCTGAGAACCAGAGGCTCAGCACAAAGTCTCCCAATCGAGAGGTCATGGGTGCACATTAGTCAGCTGAAGCATTTACCCAACAGGTAAGCAGGGGCACTTACCTGTATTTCTTAGTTTCATCTTAAAGAAACATTTAGGCATGTGTATTCATCATTCATTCAGTAAACATTTGTTTATCAACTACCCTCTGCCAGGTACTCTGGCAGTCGATGAGGATTCAGCAATAGAAAAGCCAGTCCTCATACTTTTGTGGATGTGGCCCCAGAGATTTATCCAACACATCTACTGAATTTGCAATATGAAAATTAAATCTTACAATGGTATCATGGAATCCTTGTAGCATATTTCTGTTTTATTGTATTTAGGTTTTTGTACTATCTTTGGTGCTGCCGCTCTATTGCAATCACTGAGGCTGTATTTTATGAGTTACGAGACTGCAGTTAGCGCCCTAGAAGCGAACAAGTAATGTGAAGAGAATAGCATGTTGTATACTGCTTTATTCCCTGCCCTCTGCCCCAGCCTTCGAATGACCAGTCTGTGCACGCGCCTGCCATTTACATTAGTCACTCCCCAGTGACTCTCCCCAGCACTCTACCAATAGGAGAGAAATCTTGACTGCTTCCCAAGCTGTTTCCTTTGGCCTCTGGGGAGCATTGTTGCCCTTTCTTATCCAGTCGTGTCTATCAGTAAGTTATTTAACTGGAATAAAAGGTAATTCATATGCAATAATAAAAGAACCCTAGTAAGAAGTCTTGACTTTATTACGTTCCTAAGGACCTGAGGTAATATATTGTCCCATTGCTTCTTTATTTTTAACTATTAGAATAGCTATTTTGCATCATACTTTCTTTCAGCCATTGAGGTTGGAGAGAAGTTGTGTTGACAATACACTCCCAGGGAAATTTCTAGTTTCCTTCCTTTTCATTTTCCTTCCTTTCTTCTTCCCATCCCCTTCCCTTTTTCACTCCCTCCTTGCCTCTCTCTCTCCATCCTTCTCGCTCTCCCTCCCTTCCTTGTTTTATTCATTCATCCCACAAATATTTACTGAGGGCTTATTCTCTGCTAGGCTCTGTGTTAAGGTCTGAAGATATAAGGTGGAATAAGAAATAGCCTTTGCCCTTAGGGACCTTACAGTTTAGACAGAGGGAGTCAATCCAAGCAACGACTGTACTACAGTGTGTTTAAGGCTTTGATAGCAGTAGACACAGGACACTATGGGAGAACAGAGCACGGAAGTGAGACTTCTAAAACAGCATAGAGGTCAGGTAAAGTGTCAAGGTTCAGCAGGAGTTAGCCATGGGAAGCTGGGGAGAGAGAAGGGAAAGATCATGACTCCAAACTTAGAGCTTTTAGTTTAGATTCGCAAAAGGAAATTAATCAAAGAATTACAAGAATACTGTAATTCTGTAGCATCTACCAAAAGAGACCAAGAAAAATATATTCTTTTCCATATTTCTCTCTAAAATGTTGACTTCCTTTCCCATCTATCAATTCATATCTGAGTTGAAAATTATTGGAGAAATATGCACTACGTTTACTTATCTGTTAATCAGGGATGAGAAGTTATGAGAGTTAATTCTTTCCACCCTACTGTAGTTCACTGTTTCTGATATGGTATGGTGTGTTTGTAAGGAGGAACATAAGGAAAGACGCTATAATCCATATTCCTCCCAACCAATAAACAAGGACATGAATACCTTCATTTCATTTAACTTCCCAATGTGGGCAAGACTTTGTTCTTACTTCCACGAAATAACTTCTCAACTCAGCTTACACATCAGAATTTCTCAAGGATGTCTAAAAATTCATAGATGCCTCTACTTTTCCCCAGGAACTTCTGATTTGATAAGTCTATGATGGTACCTACACATCTCTGCTTAAAAAAATCCCCTAAAGATTTTGGGCCAGTGTTGAGAAGCAGTCTTTGACTATACTCAAGTAGCTTCTTGTGATGAAAAAGTTTTAACACTTGGAGTCACACAAATTTGACTTTGATTTCTGGTTCTCTCATATACTGTGTGACCTTGGCCAAGTTACCAAACCTCTCTTAGCCTCAGATTCTTCATCTGTGAAGTGGCACCAATAACATCTACCTTACAGGGTTGATGTGCTCAATAAAGAATAGAACACTTTCCTATGGAAAGCATAGGTGATTCATTGTACACTAGACTTGCAATAAAAGTGGAATCTTAGAAATCATCTTTTCTCAACTGAGCTGGTGAAACAACCAAAATATGAACAACCTTTCACAATTCTCAGCTCCTCCTGAGAATGATGTGACACTGAAACTGAGGGGGTTAGAGGGGACTCTGACACTCAATACTATATTGGTGGCCCGCGCAATTTTTGAAATAACACTTATTGAGCATCTACTTTATGCAAGGCCTATTTATCTTTTTCTCCCAAATATCCATAAATCTCTGTGTTTTCTGATACTCTCACAGCTTAGCCTTTCATTGGCTCTCACTGTTCTAACAGTCTCCTAACTGATCATCCTGGCTTCAATGTCGCTCCCTCCAGTACGGACAGTCACACTGCTTCCCTATTTACATTCCTTCTACTCCAGGCTCACATCCGAGCTCCTTAGTAGGGAAAACAAAGCCCTCAAGAGTTGCCAACTTCTTCATCTCTATCTTGTACCATCTCCCTGTTGAGCAAGGACTATCATGAAATATTAATGCTTCTGAACAGAATCTCCTGTCTTACTACCTTTTACACAGCACATTCCTTCATCCTGGAAACCCTTCTCCCCTTTTCTGTCTAATGAAAGACCAAGTTTTTACCCTATATTTATTGAGTGCTTAGTTGGAGTGGACCACTTTGAATACATTTGGTCTATTTTTCAGATCCTCCTGATACATTAGGTATTCCACCATAAAGGATACTGAGGCCCAGGGAGTTTAAAGTTTTATCCTCCACTATCTTCCCAGAACTCTTTGTCCATTCTCTTATAACTGCTTTTTAGTATGGAAAGTGAAGGAAGCGAAGGAAGGAAGGAAGGATGGAAGAAGGAAGGAAGGAGGGAAGGAAGGAAGAAAAGGAGGGAGGAAGGAGCCATGGGAAGGAAGGAGGGAGGGGATAAACAATAGCTGTGAATGTATAAAGGCAGGCACTTGGACGTCATCTCTGAATTCTCCTTACGTAGCACAGTGCCGTGCTCATAGTAGTCACAATATGTAGGTCACATGAATAGATGGAGGATGACTTCTTTGTTTCTAGATGCTACGCTTTTTGAAAAGGAGTGACGTCTATTCTTCCACCTCAAGGGCTTTAAGAACATCTAAGTAATTTCAAATTCAGTTCAACCACCCTCTCCCACAGTGACACAGTTGTATATTGAACTTTTATTTAGTCTATACAACTACTCTAACAATCCTACTTTTGTCATTAGTATAATGTACCCCCAGCCAGGCCCCCCCATCATCCCCACCCACTTCTACCCTATCTCCTCAATGAGGACGGACTAGTATGAAACAAAACAAAGCAAAACAAAACCAAAAGGCAACTTTGGTGGAAAATCCATGAGCAGAACTTCATCTCCAACAGGAGAGTGTTTTTGCTTTTATAGAAGGGACCACCTTTTACAAAAAGCACACCCTGCTCCCAAAGCCTGTCCCCTGTGAAATGCTGCCTTGTGCTGAGAATGAATTACTCTTCTTTCCAAACAAAGCAAGGGAGCTCTTCTTCTTTGAAGATGGTTTTATGTTTAGAAGTCCAAGGAAATGTTACATGATCCTGAACCATATATCGTAGCTCATAAAAGTCTGTGATTTGCTAAACAAACATTCCTTGCTTAATAAAACACGGCTAGGGTTTCAACAAAAAGGGTGCAGCTATGTGAGGGAGGGTTTGCCGTTCACACATCGCGGTTTTGTGGTGAAAAAACAGTCATTAAAACATGCAAGCTCTTTAAAATTACAGCTGCCAGGCCAGATGGGGTTTATCTGAAGAGTGATTAAATGTGAGGGTATTCACCTCACATTCCAGGACAACAGCTGGGAACATAGCTATAAAAAGAAAAGAGGGAGACCAGAGTCATGGGCCATGGGCTTCGAGAAGGGCATTTCTTGAATCCTGCCCTGGACATCTTGGGGTGAAGGCAGAAAGCCTCTGATAGAAGGGTTTTAAAGGCCTCCATAGTCAAAAAGGTACATTAAAAACAACGCTTTCCCTTCCTGAGGAAGACTTTTCGTCAAAATAAGAGATCATATACAACATCCAAATTTACTTCTCATTGGTTAGAATTTCTCACCAACAAAGAATTGTCTAATCTTTCAAGAACCACTTTCTAATGAAAAACAGTCACAGAAAAGTAGAAAGTAGAAGTCGATTTTTAAGAAGAAAAAAGTTACTCACAGTTGTCTAAGAACCTCAAACTTCATGGGTCGTAAATGAAAACTAGCTGCTCTGTACTCAGTTTTATGCCAAGTGGTTTTTTTCCTGTTCAAATTGTATTTTGTGAAATAGCAAGATATATTTTATATTCAGTGTGTAAAGATTTCTAGAGGTTTGAGACAAAACCTTAAGTTTTCTTAGTTTGTCTAAGAAATAGATGGATAAATGGTCAAAAAAAATAATACTGGGGGCCGGCCCAGTGGCGTAGTGGTTCAGTTCACATGCGTGACTGCAGCATGGGGTTCATGGGTTCAAACCCCAGGCACAAATCTACACGCTGCTCATCGAGCTATGCTGTGGTGGCATCTCACATACAAAATAGAGGAAGATTGGCACAGATGTTAGCTCAGCAACAATCTTCCTCAAGAAAAAGAGAGAGATTGGTAATGGATGTTAGCTCAGAGCCAAACTTCCCCACCAAAAAAAAAAAAAAAAATGAATGTTCGAAAAATATTCAACTTCAACAACAATGAACTGAGTTCAATTAAAAAAGACAGTGAAATACAATTAGCATAGATTATGAAAAGGAAGATCACTCCTCGGGGGTGGCAGTACAGAGATGTGGACGGCCTCATACACAGGGGCCGTGAGACAGAGCAAATTAGGATGAGCTTTTTCGACAAAGCTTTGGCAGTTCTTATACAGAATCTCTAAAGAGTCATAGCCCTGGAAACAGTAATTCCACTTCCGAGAATCTATTTTAAGGGAATGATTTAAACAAACCTTTACGCACAAACATGCTTACTGCAGCATAACAAATAGCTGCTAACTTGAAACAACCTAGAGATCCAGCAGTAGAGGAATAATCGAGAAAATATGATGCACCACTTAAAATGACACTTACAAAGATTTTTTGTTATGGGGAAGGTTAATGATGTGATTTTATTTACTTCATGCTATTAACTAAGTAAAAAGCCCTCCTTCTCCTCCAAATATTTCTAATAAAAGGCAAAATGTATCTAGCACCTGCTGTGTGTCAGGCACTCTTCTAAGCCCTTTACAGGCATTCATTTATTTAATTCTTACAACCACCTGGTGAGGCAAGTGCTACTACCATCCCTCCTTTACAGGTGAGGAAACTGAGGCACGCAGAGATTAAATAACTTGTCCCAAGTCACACAGCTAGAAAGTGGCAGGGCTACAGTTTTCTGTGTTTTTTTTAAAAGATTTATTGAGATATAATTCGCATATCATAAAATTCACTCTTTTAAAGTGTATAATTCACAGGGTGAAGTTGAATAGACATTGGTCACGAGAAGTATCTTTGAAGTAGGGGAGATTAGAGAGCAGAATTTTCTGGAACCCTGGCAATTTCCTTGCACATAGTGCATGAAGACAGGTACTGCGCCCTTTTCCTTTCTTCCCCTGGTATCCCTGTGCCTAGGAGAGTGCCTGGCCCATACGGGACATATTTTTTATGTGAATGAATAAATGAGTGCCCTGGTGACCTGGAGGCTCATTCTCAAAGCCCACAATATCCAGCTGGCTCAGCCTGGGTTTCCTGATTCCACACTGCTTCTCTGACCTTTGGCCAGGGTTGAGTTTCTGGTTCCTGAACTGCCCACTTGGTTCTGACCCACTGCCTTGCCTGACCTGCCTGTGCATTGTGACTCAGATGACTGTTCACTGGGCTCTTGACTGCCAGCGCCATTAAGATAGCCCACTATCCTCCTGTGCCAATTGTCTACACAGCTCGCTCAGCTCTGGCTTGGCTCTTTCAGAGTGGTTCCCACCTTGTTTCCATTATTACCAGCCATGCTTTCTTCCAATATAGAAATTCTCCTGGACTAGCTCAACTTCTTCGGTGAATGTCCCCCTACTTGTATTTCCTAGTCCCTAGGACACTATGGACTGAAGAATTTTGATGAAGAAAGATGCTCCAGAACATTCACTCCGGCAAAGTACCTCTCTCTTTTGTTTATAAAAACAGAAAAGACTTGGCGTTTGGTTTAGGTTTTGCTGAAGTAAGAAAGAATTCTGCTGTAAACAAAAAACTTAAAATAATCACTATGTTATTCTTTTCCTTAGAAAACCTTTGTAAAATTATCTCTTATGACTCCAAACCTGTTCTCTCACTTGACCTATAAGGCCTTGTTTTTCCTACCATCTAAGTAAACATTTCTACTTGAATATCTCATTATTAAGCTCAACAACAACAAAACCAAACTTACCAATTTTCTCACTCCATCTTTTTTTCTACTTCCACTAATTGAAGTCACTGTTACATAGCTGCTAAGTCATTCTCCACTCACCCCTGCCTTTCATGTTCCTACCTTTATCCAGAGAGTAGTCTCAAATACATTTGTGCAAATTTTTTTCTTTTGAAATGCCTTTGATATTGACTCCTGGTTTTTATTTTACATCCAAGATCTCATCATTCAGCCATATATGGCTAAAAATGTCTCTCTGTTGACCCCAGTGGCTGTGGAATTTTTTCCTCTATAGTTTTCCTTCATAGCATTGCTAGAATAATTAGTAAAGACTATTTCTACGTTCTCTGACTCAACGCTTCTCAATGCCTTTTTCCTTCAAGTATAAAATTTTATGTCCCCTTTTTTCATATTTCTCCACTATCTCATCCCAACCTATCAATTCAAAGCAATTGGTTTCTAACATCTCAGATGCTTCCTGGACTTTAGACAGGCTCACTGACCCAAGTGTACACCATGACTCTGCCTGTCTCTGAAGCTTGCTCTGACTGTTTTCTTTGTCTAGAGTGTCCTCTCCACTTCCTGCCTCCCTTCTCCCACCAACCCAAATCCCTTCCATTTTACAAAATTTTCCTTTTCAAGGAAAACATATCTAACTTAGTCATCAGCAATCAGACACTGATATAACAAATACTGTGGTTTCTAATACATTAGTTACATTACAGATTAACTAGTCACTCTCTTTTACTTTTTTGTGTCAACTGACCTTCTTTACCGAGAAAAATGTAATCCCTTTTGTGGGACCAAAAACTATGCCATTTAATTCTCTCATATTTCCTATTGTCAACCATATGTGCAGAATAATACCTTTTGCTTGAGTGACTGGGGAAGAGGGAAGATTTAGCCCAACAAAGAGAACACATGTAACTCCCTTCTGAAGAACTTTGTCATTTCCATCTGATCAAGAGATTGAAACACATTGGGATGATTTTGGGCTCGACCATTTTTGAGTGTCATTTTAAAGGGTATTCAAATGAGATGTTTAACTGTTAATTTTGTATGCTTCTGCTTGTACTCTTGGTGTGTTTGCTGAGAATCTTTTGGATCAAGAGTGCCACCTGTAGATAAAGTTAACTGCCAACTGCACCTCCTGTGACTGCGATCTTGTAAGTCATGTCAGAATATTCTGGAGCTTGAATTGAGACTCTTGTTATAGGCATCCTTGACTGTTTTCAAAGCTAATGCTTTCCTCCTTCTAGGTGTTTATTTTTTCATCTGCCCTGAATATCTCCTTTCCTTTTCTTAACTGCTGTCTCTTTTCTAGATTACTGCTACACCATCATCAAAGTTCCCTTCTCTTCTTCCAGTGAGCCACCTGGAACCCACAAAGCGTGCATCCTCTCTGTTCCTTGAGTCCTCTGTACGTGCCCTGCATCATAGAACTTACTGGGGGATGATGTTATTGCCTGTCAACTTCACTAAATCTCCATTAGACTGTAAACTCTAGGAGGGGAGGGCGTAAGCCTGTCTTTTTGAGCATTATATCTCCATCTCTAGGGTATGGAATGAATGTGAACTATTTAGCAATAAATCTTTTGTAACTTAAGAGAATTGGCTCGTTAAATGATCTCTCACATCAGTTGTTTTCCATAATTAAATTCCACACTTTATAGAAGTTTCCTATAATATATGATTTTTCAATGATATATATTCAATCATATATGTTATTTTTCAATCATTTATATTATAGGAAATTCCATAAACTATGGATTTTTATTATGTTTCTCTGTAATGCTCAATGCATTCCCATCTCTTGTCATTATTCATGCATTCTACATGATTGTATCAATACTATTTTGTGTTGTTTTATTTAATCTGACTACATACATTTGTCTTTATATTAACACAATCTCGTTAAAAAAATCTTTGATTCGTTTTTAAATAACTTAAGCACTCAATATTTACAGTCTTTTAAGGCTACTTGTATTTTCTCCTGTACTTATATTTCCAAAGAGATAGGTTTATTTCTTTGTATTTGGATTCTGTAAACAGCAGCAATTATGAACTTCACATCTTGTGATTGTGCCTGGCAGAACCCTTAGTAAACAATTACACAGGTGACTCGAGAGACAGGGCAAATATGTAGAATCTGGTCATGGGGTCTCTGATAAGGATAATTACTGTTAAATTGGATTACCCTTACTGAAGGGAAGACTTCTTTTTAAAATTGCTTTCCAGCTCAACTCATCATTTGTCTAGAGTGAAGTTGTGTTCCGGAACAAATGGAGTAATCAGGTATTTCAGTTTTCCACATCAAGTATATTCCCTTCAGGGTGGAGGGACAGTGATACAAACTCTTACTCAGATTTTGTCATAACAGTCATCACACCTGGAGAACCACATCACGAGAACTCAAGTTTGGGCTGGAATTTCTGGGACATTAGGATGGGGTGGGGTGAGTGGAAATCAAACTCATTTGTTATAGATAACTTTATTCTTTTTATGCAGAAACTACAGGTGGGAGAATGAGTCACATTCAGACTAGACCCCAAAGTGGCACTCCTGGACATTCTCCAGGGTCAGTGGATAATTTATGGAACTGTTCAGAGAATTTCCAGCAAGGTTTTAGGAAGGGTTGTGCCCCTAGACCACCAGTATGTGAAAACTAATGGCTTGATCTCGCCTGAGTGAGTCACGTGAAGAGGGAATCTTCAGTGTCTGACACTTTCCACCGTGCTGTTACCTCCAGGGCTTGTGTTTCATCAGATCCATTGCTTACTTGTCTTATCCTGTAGCAGGTGAAAAGGTAGCCTTATTTGGCTAGGAGTTTGTGTTGCAGCCAACTTCTTCCTTTTGGGTCAAAAATGCATTTCTTTGAGGAAAAAGATTGTAGGAATTTGCAATGGTTGTGATGACTCCATGAAGAGACAAATGGGGTCTTCCAGAGTCACATGTCAGCGAGTGTTTTGTTGAGACCCAAAGGATTTTGACAGGAAACTAGAGATAATGACATTGTTTTATTGCCTTCTGGCCCCTTCAATTGCTGAGACAGAAAGTACACTTATGTTGTGAGTAGTACTGTGCCTTCCCGAGAGCCCTTCCAAGGCTTAGAGGCCTGGAGGTAAAACGGGTCCCTGAGAGGACAATTCAGCAGTCACAGTATTAAAGTCAGTACTCTAGCTTCTACTCATTTGCAGCTTTTCCTATTTTAACAAGTTTAAACATCTCAGAAGAGTTCACTTACCCTATCAATCCCCGTATTTTTTTTAAAAAAAGCTCACAAAGTTTAAGTAAAACCTTTTGATTTGGCATTTGGCAGAGGCACTAAATTAATTTTTCACCAGTTCCTCAGCACGACAATTATTCACAGAGTTCTGGGGGAACGGCAATGAGCAAACCAAGTCTGAGCTTATGATTGAGGGTTCAGAGACCTGGGTTCAAATCTTAGCTCTGCTGCTGTGTAACCTGGAAAAGGTCACTAAGCCATCTAGACCCCCATGTTTCTTTAGTGTACATGTTTGAAGAGCTTTTTATGTGCCCGGCACTGTTCTAAGCGCTTTATACTTCATTTCTACAATGCTGTCAGGTAAGTAATGTCTCTATCTTCATTTCAAGGAAGAGGTAGAAAGTTACCTAAGGGGGTTGAGCAAGGGGGAGGCAGAAGCACGACTCCGACCCAAGGTGGCATGATAGTCGTTGCTCCTGACCGCTGTGCAATGCTACTGTGCCCACCACTCCCCTTTCCATAAACACAATGGAAGAACTCCCTTGTCAAGAGCCCATTCACTTCTTTCCCTTAGGCTTAGTGTCTAATCAGGCCCTGAATCAGTAGAAACTTAGATATATCTACTACAAAAATAACTAAGTGTAAGAATGTCCTTTCTAAGGCTTTTCTTGGGAGCTAAAATTTTTAAAAAGATTACTCACTTATAAACAAAATTTTAATTTGAGATGGGTCCCCAACAGGCTCATAAAAATCTTCCAAAATATTGAGGAGACTTACTGGCTAAATTCTAAGCCTGTTGCTTTGGCCCGTGTTAGTGTTCTTGGAGCCTTAATGACTCCAATCAGTGATTTCTGTATTCTCATCAGATCTGCTGGGTTAAACCACTATGCTATTATGTTATTTTGGGACTCTTAAATTACCAATTGTAAATTAATTTAAAAGAATCAATTTGCATTCACTCTGCTGAAAATTGAGTTCTGGTTAAAAAATGTTTTTCTCTAGATGGCAACTAGACTTTTGATAGTGCGCACGATGTAGTCTATACAGACGTCGAAATATAATCATGTACACCTGAAATTTATGTAATGCTGTAAACCAATGTTACCTCAATAAAGCAAACAATCAAAAAAATCTTTTTCTTATTAGTAACCAAACTGTCCTCTTGGTGTTTAAATTAATTCTTAAGACCATGCATTGTTTGATGGCCAAGCATAGGGTTGAAAAGCTTGATTTCACTCAATTAATCTATAATCAATGATTCAGAATGTTCAGTTTAGCTGTATGATAGAATAATTGTGAAGAAAATCATAGGAAAAGTATATTTCCAATAGCGGGATTTGAAATGAGAACTAAGTTTCTCTCTCTCTCAGCTGTGTGTGAGCGATTGTGGGTGCCTGTTTGTGGGAAGGCTGAGAAAGGATGAGGTTCAGAACTAAAGAGTAGTCATGAAAAATTTATTTAATTACTAATCTTTTCAAAAGTTTCTAGGGAAAATTTGACTCGATCTTTTTTCTCCTTTGACTATTTCTTGTGAAATGCATTTGGGATATCCACCTCACCTTTCACCTTACCTCTGTCCTTCTCATTCTCTCATGACTCACAGCTGCAATTTCACCCTTTCTTTTCAAAAAAAAAAAAAAAAGTGTGCAGCAGCTGCTATGTGAGTACTTCTGAGTGGGTCAGAAGTGAGGCAGGATACCAAACAGCTGAATCACTCCCCAGAAATTGGAAGAGGATAATTAGAGAATTAAAGGTTGCAACTTCAGTTGTGGGGATAATGGCTTATACGGTGGTTTATGCAAACTCACTTACTACCTGTGACACCACAGGAAATTCACCTCATTTTTCTCTTCATACACCTACACTACTCCTGTCTTAACCTGTTGGGTATGGGTGCATATCAGGTAAAAAGGCTATGACCATCCTTTCTAAGACTTTTTGGACAAGTTTTAGAATAGAAAAAAATGGTCAGCAACTTACACTTAGGATAACTTCGATTTCATTTTTCTTGGAATAGCCAAATAGGATAACCAAATTCCTTGGGTAAAGATTCTAGAGTAGGCCCAAAATAATGTGGGTCAAGTGCCCCCAGGTGTGTATTATTAAATATTATAATTGCCTCATAATTTGGGCTCCATTATGAAACTTGAAGTACCTAAGAAATGAAAAACAAAACAAACAAATACATAAAAGCTGTTACACAGAGCTCCTGTATACTACTTTAATGCACATATTTGCCTTATTCTACTTTTAAAATTCAATAAGGTGGTTCTTTATTTCATTTGAAAAAAGTAGAAAATATGTGAAGGCAGATCAAGCATAGTTTGCTCTTTGGTTCATTTAGGTATCACACCCAGTAAGTGATTCAGAGCTTTATTTCCTGAAGTGAAGATGAATAGATCTGCATTTGGTTTCCTTGTAAGGCTGATAAAATAGTCTCTCGCTACCACATAAGTCTCCATTATGTCCAGGGTCCTTTTCTCAGACATGAGTTTAAATTTATCTATTTATCTCTCACCTTTACCACATGAGAGTTAGGCAGGAGGTTACTTAAGACGCTTCTACTCCTTGCATTGACCATCCTTCGTATGTTAAGCAATAAGCCTCCAGCAGTGTGTTATGTTCAAATGGACAATGTGAGAAATTTGAGAAAAAGAGCCAAGAATAGCATCCTTCTCCCACTGTCTAATGTGGGAGAGAAAGAGATCGAAGAACACAGAGTTGAAAATAACTGAGATGAAAGCAGTATTCAGAGCCAAAGTTTACAGCTCAATACTTGGAAGACAGTGAAAGTCAATGAACAGATGAGAGTTCACTGCTGAGTACAAAAGATGAACATTCTTTCCATTAGTCCTTTCCTCTATTTCTATGTCGTGTGGTTGTCCAGTTCTGTGTAAACAGAACATGTGGCAAAGTCTCGGGGGAGTCTAAACTGATCAATTTTTCTTTTTAAATCTGGGGTTTTATATTCTGTCTGAGAAGCTGCTTCTCTTGTCAGCAAGACAACATCTTAACCAGAGGATCGTAAATTTCCTCAACACAGATGGTGCATTTACTTTTTCCTTTATTTCTTCGATAGAACCTAAGACAATGTTATGTACAGTAAGTATCTGAAGTTGGGGTCTCCAAACACCCCTCCCTGCCCTTAAAATGATATTTCATTTTTCCCATCTTGCTTCTAAACTAACTGGGAAATAATAGACATGGAGGCCAAAATATCAGTTTTATTCCTAATACAGACTAGATTGGAGAATTGGGCTTTATGTTTGTTAGCGAAGTGGACTTGCTAATGTTGAACTCAGATCTAGGAAGATTCACTGACCCAGTCACAGTAATGATGGTAGAGGTGGGCCACAAGGATGGAGCCTGTCTAAGTAATACTTTCTCTGTGGAGGTGCAAAGCAGAATTTCTGGGAAGATTCATTCTCGTGAGGACTATCCGGGAGCTGAGCCAGGCATACCCAGTTATTCCTCCACATTTACCAATCAGATATGTCAACCATCTTCCTAAATATGGTGTAAGTAAAGATGTTGAGAGAGTCATAGTTATATCATTTGAACTCCTTTCATAGGAAGGAAATACTGTTCCTTTGGAAACAACTCTTCTTTGGAAAGAACTGTTCTCCCTTGATGAATATAATGACTGGTTATTCATGGGCACATCATATGTCTAAATGTGTGCACAAAGCTGGAGGATGCTTTATGTTGGAGATGCTTTAAAAGGAATGATAATAATAGAAGGGCTAGTTTATTTGTTTTGTTATAGGAGGTTGGGATTTCGGGGCAAGAAGCTATTTCTTTCCCTTCCAAATGATTGGTTTTCCATAAGTGGTTACATAGTGAATCTCATAATGTCCCTCCTTGTTTAAATCGATTCCGTGGCTTCCCACTGCCCTTAGACTATAATGCAAGCTCTTTATGATGCCCATGAGACCCAGAAGGCTTTCACAATGCGGCCCTTGTTTACTCTTACCTCTCATTTTCCCATGATCACTCTGTTCCAGGAAGATGGACAAAAAAGTGTCAAATGTGAGGTATACCAAAGGTTCATTTTGGCCCCAGCCCAAATACCTCCAGCTGTGGGTGCCAGTATGGAATAGCGAAGCAAATTTGGTATGTCTGGGTCAAAAGGGGACAAGCTAAAACAAACTTTAAACTCAAAGGATTACTCAAGGGAGGTGCCTGAATAGTGCCTCCCCTTGAGTTGAAGGCAGCGAATATGATCCAATAAGTTCAATTTCCATTGGAGAGGAGGCTGCCTTAGGACCTGATCTCTTTGCTCATCTCAGGATCAATCCCTTACTAAATTCCTCTGTACAGAGGCTCATGGCTGAGGATCTATGTCCTATAAACCTGCCTCAACTTGAGATTCTACCCTCTCTGCCAAGGATTGGAGGGTAAAAAAGTAGAGTTCATGGAAAAAAATTAAGATAAAGCTATTGACCTCTGTGTTATATCTCATAGCACGAACAAAAGCACAAAAATTTCGTTATTATCCTTAGTATATACGGTTGTTACAAGCCCACTCAATAAGGACAGGGGTTTTGGCTTATTCACTGTCATCTAGAAAAGTACCTGGTAAAAGATCAATGAATATTATTCAAAAATTGAATCAATGCATTGGTGAAGACCTTACATTCTGTCATGTTTGTCAGAGTCTGAGAGTTAATTTGGCCCTGATCAAGAAATTCTCCTGCATCAGGTCTCAGAGCAGATCAAGAGAGAAAAACCCATTCTTATGAGCTCAAATCCACGTGATACGCATCATTTTTCACTTACAAATGCATAGCACTTTGAGCAACAGAGAGCGTGACCATCTATCCCTGCAAAGACTTGTGAGCTGGTCGACAGGTCCAATAGACCAGATGAACAGATAACTCACTAGATAAGCCTTCTACCTGTTGGATCATTTAAGAAAATCATTTACTAAGCAGAGAAGGAGTCCAGCTTTTCCTTGCACGCAATGGGTAGGTGAGTGCAGAGAACAAGGGGACACACTCCAGGAATTTTGCTGCATTTCAAGTATTGCAGGGATATCATAAGTTAGTGGCGGGGGAGCTGGGGTCAATTCTCCCTGGGCAGCATTCCACTGTGTTCCTATCAGAGGATCCTTTGGTCAGATCACCTTTGACTAGACTCTGGAAAACCCCACTCTCACCTGAGGAGAGCAGAGGGAAAAATCACATCAACATTAAACTTAAACATTAATTTCCTACAGAGATTAGCCCCTCTTCCACTTGTAGTTCCAAGTCTTTGCAAAAATACAAACCGATAAGCCAACAGGTAATCCTAGAAAAAGCACTACAACCGTCTTTCTGGACACTTGGCTGGACTTGATGCTCTACTCTCCCACTGAGTTATTAAGAAGTAGCTAACCTTCTCCATCCCTGAAATCTAATAGCTTTTAAAGATATAAGAGATCATGTAGGTTCATCTGCAAGGCAGTAGGAAAAATATTCTTATCTTCGTCTGTGACTTTCCTCTCATTGTTCTGTATTGATTTCTAGATGCATACACAGAATATGATTCCAGCAACCAAACAGGCATCAGAGCCTCTTTAGTCTGCCAGGAGTATTTAGTCCTAAAATAGACAGTTCAGTGCCATGGAAGAGAAGAAATTGAGAATGGTTGGTTTCATCCAAAAATTTAAAATATCCCCTACTAGTGAATGAGCTTTACTTCTAGGTTTTATTTTTTTGTGGTCTTTAAATATCTCTCCTGCTAACATCTTCTAACTCTTGGCATCTTACTTTAGTTGACAATATTCGGGATTCCTTTCCATACAGTGAGAGGATTTGTTAGAGGGATACACATAAATGTCCATGGTCAATACTTATCAATAGTTACTATGTGCCAGGCTCACAATAACTCCTTGACACGAGTTCTATATTGGTCTCAATAATTTATAGATTTATATATCTAGAGATTTGGAATAAATATAAAAGTAACTTAGAGTTATGCTTTACTCAAAAAACATTAACTCAAAATTCAACATTAAGCTAAGAACTAAAACTATAAACCTAGAAGAAATCACAAAAGAAAATCTTTGAAACCTTGGGTTAGCAAATATTCCTTAGATAGATCAAAAAAAAAAAAAAAAAAGAAAAGTCAATGTTTTTGAAATATGTCAAGAAACCAAAAAAGTAAACTACAGATTGGGGGAAAATTTTTGCAAAGTTATCTGATAAATAACTCTAAGAACTGAGTAAAAAAGTGATTTAAAAATTATTTGAACAGACACCTCCCTAAAGAAGATGTATGAACAGCATAAAAGTACAAAAAAGATGCTTAACATAATTAGTCATCAGGAAATACAAGTTAAAACTGTAACAGGATACCACTACACACCCACAAGAATGGCTAAAACCCAAAAGGGTGACAATGCCAAACGATGGTAAGAGTGTGGAGCAATTATAACTCTCATCGATTGGTGTGGGAATGCAAAATGATATAACCATTTTAGAAAACAGCTTGGCAATTTCTTATATATATATATATATAATTTCTTGTTATATATTTCAGTATATATATATATATATACACATATATATATATATATATACACTGAACATATGACCCAGCATTGCCAAGCTAACGTATTTTCCAAAGGGAGATGAAAATATATATCCACAAAAAGACATATACTTTATTCATAATAGCAGCTTTTTAAATAATAGCCCCAAACCACAAAAACCAAAATTAACTCGTGAATGGATAAATAAATTGTATTTTATCCATACAATGCAATTTAACTTACAGAAAAAAAGGAACAGACTCCTACACAAGCAACAACATGAACAAATCTCAAATCATTATGCTGGTTGAAAGAAACTAGGCACAGAAGACTGTGTATGATTGTATTGATAGGAGATTCTGGAAAAGGCAAAACAGTAGTGACAGAAAGCACTTCAGTATTTGGCAAAGGCTGGGAGTAGGTGGAGGAGAATTTGGGGTAATGAAATCTTCTCTATCTTAATTGTGATGATGGTCACATGACCAGGTACATTTGTCAAAACTCTTTGAATCTACACTTACAAGGGGTACATTTTTATTATATATAAATTATGCCTCAATAAAACTGATGAAAAAAATCTAAGTTAATATGGCAGGATTATATGAAGAGATGTTAAAAAGTTGCTTCCCTTCCCCTTTTCTTGTGTGCATTGCATGATTTTGGCAGTAGTAATAGCTTTTTTTTTTTTAAAGATTTTATTTTTTTCCTTTTTCTCCCCGAAGCCCCCCAGTACATAGTTGTATATTCTTCATTGTGGGTCCTTCTAGTTATGGCATGTGGGACGCTGCCTCAGTGTGGTTTGATGAGCAGTGCCATGTCTGCGCCCAGGATTCGAACCAACGAAACACTGGGCCACCTGCAGCGGAGCGCGCGAACTTAACCACTCGGCCACGGGGCCAGCCCCAGTAATAGCTTTTTTATAAGCTGCCATCAGGGAAGGCACAGACTCAGCCCAGATTGTGCTAATATGGGAACCACATGTGGCTATTTGAATTTCAATTAATGAAAAGCAAATAAAATTTAAAATTCAGTTCCTCAGTCACACCAGCTACATTTCAAGAGCTGAATAGCCACATGCGACCAGTGGCTACTATATGGGACAGTACAGTTATACATAGCTCATTTCCGTTGTCACAGAAACTGGACAGTGCTGGCCTAGAAGAACACATTTCTGAATAAATTTTATAAGCAAACACCAAATGCAGGAATCTGAAATCCTTTTGATTTACAAAAGTGAAGCTTTGTTCCCAGCTATCCCACTACTGGGTATCTACCCAAACAGCTTGAAATCAACAATCCAAAGTAACATATGTACCCCTATGTTCATTGTAGCACTATTCACAATAGCCAAGACATGGAAACAATCCAAGTGCCCGTTGATGGATGATTGGATAAAGAAGATGTGGTATATATATACACACACACACACACACACAATGGAATACTTCTCAGCCATAAAAAAGACAAACTCATCCCATTTGCAACAACATGGAATGACCTGCAGGGAATCATGCTAAGCAAAATAAGCCAGACTGAGAAAGACAAACACCATGTGATTTCACTCACATGTGGAACACAAACAAACACATGGACAAAGAAAATAGTTCAGTGGCTACCAGGGGAAGGGGGTAGGGGGTGGGCGCAGGGGGTGAAGGGGAGCACTTATGTGGTGACAGACAAGAAGTAATGTACAACTGAAATTTCACAATGATGTAAACTATTACGAACTCAATTTTTTTTAAACAGTCAAGCTTTGTTGAAAGAGAAAGTGTATTCCCTTCCCCTACCCCTACAGAGACTGTTAAAGTATCTAAGAGTGAGCCAGGAGCTTAGAGTCCTGGATAGGTCAGAGTGTGCAGACTATGAGATGGGTCATGGTGGGTGTCACAACTTTCAAGAGAAGATGTCAGCCCACAAGGAGTGGGGCTAGTCAAGATCAACAGAACCCCAGAAGTTGTCAGCAAGGACAGAGAAAGTCAGGCAGAAAAGGCATCCTTCTCAGAACGCCAGGACAATATCTAAGGCCCCTTAAGCTTAAATCCCTTTGGAAAAGAGGAAAGGAGGGAAACCTCAAGGGGAATAAGAGATCCTAGAGTGTGACTGGGGAGCTACATAAAGAAGACCTGGGCTTTAAATGGAGATGATCAAGTTACCCAAACTAGAAAGAAAGTTGTCAGCCACCAATAGAAATAGGCCTAGTAATTTAACACGAATTCTGCTAGAGGAAAATTAAGACTGTTGCAGCTCATAAAATTCATCTAACATTATCAAATCAGAAGTTTTCACACATTTTCTAACAGAGACTCAAAATAAGAAATACATTTCCTATTCCAACCTTGTATACGTTCATACATATATAATTGAAACAAAAATTCATCCTAGCTACTTGCAGTGCAATATGTTTTCTATCCTAACCTATTTTATTTCATTTAAAAAAAAGTGTTGATCAAGATCCACTAAATTAGTCATGATCCATTAAAGGGTCAAAATCCAGTTATAAATAGAGGGAAATAAATTTTTCACTTGGAAATAAGGAGTGTGAGAATGAATTAGCAAAAATGGTATTGAGTAAGAGTTACACTATGTCTTTCAGATAATCTTGTCATTTTTTGTAAGATGAGACATATGGGTCTTTGGTACGTAGATGGGTAAGAAGAATGATGTAATCATTTCTCTATCTTTACAGTTTCTAATCTACAAGAGGAAAGTTCGAAGAGCAGAGAGTGGAGGAAAAAGATGGTTTATTGCTTTCTCTGAAACTAGTTATTTACAAATGAAAAGCAGCAGCTGACGGAGTGGAAATACACCGCAAAATTTAAACCAATGAAGACAGTGGGAGAAAGTGATTAACGGATTTTGTTACCAAGACTATAAGTGAGAAGGGGAAAGGGAAGTAAAACGGATGGGGCACTGCTAGCTATGGAAGATTGGAAGGAGTCTGTAGCAAGGTGAGGGGTCACTGGAAGGAGCCAAGCTGGCCATTCACAGAGAAGGCTCAGGTGTAGTTCTACACCTGCAAATTTAATTTTCTTGGGCCCCTAAAGTTAATCAATTGCTTGAGGATACTCACACTAACCAAACACGTAAGAGATTTTCCCATAAACCAGAATGCCAACACATATATTTACAATGGGAAATGAAACTCCTCAGGCCGCCAGATAGTCACTGTCTCTGGACTTCCCACTCTCTACCTTTACAGTGATATTTTTTAGGGTGTGTTTCTGGGACCATCAATATCAGAAATCACCAGGAGCTTGTTGAAAATTAAACTTCTCACCTTAGTCCTTTAGAATGAGCCTTCTAGGAGTGGGAAAGAGAGGGAAGTTATAGAGATCTGCATTTTTAACAAGCACCCCAAGTGAATTCCGAGCATGCTAAAATGTTTGACAAATACTGGTCTAGGTCCTTGAGGCTAAATGAATTCTAGATGGGGAGGCTGGTAAATTCATTCATTCAACAAATATTTATTGGGTACTTAAAACGTGCCAGGTTCTCTTCTAGGAATTCTGACACATGAATCACATTATTTTACTTATTGTAGCTATGTAGTGTATTTTAATATCTGGTACGTCGATCTTTCTTAATTACTTTTCTTTTCTAAAGTATTCCTAGCTAGTCTCACATATTTGTTGGGGAGCTGTGTTGTGTGGTGTTTTTTTACTTGGGCTTTAAGAGTTAGATGACCTTAGTGTAAATCTTAGCTCCACCATTTACAGTTCAGAAACTCTCAGGACCCTATGGGAAAACAGCCTCCAGTGAAGATGAGCTCATGATTAATATTTACAGAGCACTGGAGGAAAGTTCCCATGTGTAAGTAGGGTCTATGTCTGGATCCTTTATTTCTGTACTATTGATCTGTTGCTGTGCCAGTTCCAGATTGTTATTATCTGATGGATTTGTGGTATATTTCACAATATGGAGTGCAAGTCCTTCTCTATTACTATATTTTTCAAATTTTTGCTTGGTGATTCTCAGTCATTGTTTTCCTCCAGGAGATATTTAATAAGCTTAAGACATGGAGATCCTGATTTGAATTACTTTACATGTGGTAGCATGTACTACAGTACTAATTCTTTCCACTCAAAAACATACCATGTGTGTCTCTATCTAGTTCCTGTTTTATTTTCCTATGATTTACACATTTCTGGAGGACTTTTATTATATTTATTTTTAAATATCCATTGAATTGTCTTACTGGCTATCAAAGATCTATAGCAAAGCTATCTGCTTTTGTGTGCTTGTTTGGAAAAGTGCCACCATGTTGAATGGGTTTATAATTTCAAATAAATTTTCCACCAATTTTAAAAATCTTTCCCTGTAAATGATCATGCTTAAAAGTGACAATATGCCTTCTCCTTCTAGTATTTTAACATGCCATTTAGGATCTTATTTTGACAGAGCTTCCAAAGCCATTTTAAATAATGAAAATACAGAAAACTTTTGCTTTTTCCTCTGTATTTAGGTGAGAGACTGTGCCTGTTAGGGTACTGTTAACTACAGGTAATACAATTCCCTACAAAAGAGGCTGAAGTTATGGGGCTGACCTGGTGGCATAGTGGTTAAGTTCTCACACTCCACTTCAGTGGCCCCTGGTTTGCAGGCCCAGATCCCAGGCACGGACCTACACACGCTTCATCAAGCCGTGCTGTGGCAGCATCCCACATATAAGATAGGGGATGATGGGCACAGATGTTAGCTCAGGGCCAATTGTCCTCAGCAAAAAGAGGACGATTAGAGGCAGACGTTAAGTCAGGGCCAATCTTCCTAAAAAAAAAAAGAGAGGCTGCAGTCATAGGTCTCCTGAGTTAGCTTCTTGATAATTAACTTTTTTTTTGGTTTTTTCTTTTAAGATGGTTGCTGGTTCAAAAGTATGCATTGTATTAAACTTTAACATATAATGTCAAGTTATTTTTCAAAGGGTTACACTCCCCCTAGTAACTTGTAAGGGTTTCTGTGGCTTCGTGTTTTCACTGACACCTGGCAATGTTATATTTCTTGACTTTTGGCAATTTATAATGAGGAAAATTCAAAATTAGATCATTTTGAGGTTGTCTTTCCATCTATTTATTGATCATTTGTTTCCTCTTCTTTTTTAAAAGATTTTATTTTTCTTTTTTCTCCCAAAGCTCCCCCGGTACATAGCTGTGTATTTATAGTTGTGGGTCCCTCCAGTTGTGACATGTGAGATGCCGCCTCAGCATGGCTTGATGAGCACATGCCACGTCCGCACCCAGGATTATGAACTGGCGAAACCCTGGGCCACCAAAGCAGAGCGAGTGAACTTAACTACTCGGCCACGAGGCCGCCCACAGTTTCTCCTCTTCTTTAAATGCACGCTAATGTCTCTTGCTTATTTTTCTATTCGCTGTTTATTTTTCTCTTTTGTTTGTAGTTTTTCAAAAACATTTATTCTTGATTAAAAGATTTTATTAGTTAAGTATACTGTAAATATTTTTCTACCAGTTTGTAATGTATCTCTTCACTTTCTTAATGGTGTCTTTTGATGAACAGATTTTTAAAAATACTTTCCATGTAGTTAACTTATCAACCTAATTCTTAATATTTCTTTGTATAAGAAATCCTTTCCTGGGGGCTGGCCTGGTGGTGCAGCAGTTAAATTCGCATGTTCCTCTTCAGTGGCCCAGCGTTCACCGGTTCAGATCCCAGGTGCAGACATGGCAGAGCTTGGCAAGCCATGCTGTGGCAGGTGTCCCACATATAAAGTAGAGGAAGATGCACATGGATGTGAGCTCAGGGCCAGTCTTCCTCAGCAAAAAAGAGGAGGATTGGCAGTAGATGTTAGCTCAGGGCTAATCTTCCTCAAAAAACAAAGGTGGGGGGATAGAAGAGAAATCTGTTTCTACTATGAGGTCATAAAAATATTTAAAAATTTTGCCTTTCACATGGAAGTCTTTAATCTCTATAAATCTAACTTCTGATAGTGATGCATTGTAGGAATTTGATATTATTTTTTTCCATCTGGATAACAAATTGTCCTACTGATGGTTGAAACACCTGTCCCTCACCCCATGACTGAAATGTCACCTTTATCATATACCAAATTTCCATGTATATACCAGGGCTATTTCTAGGTTCTCTCTTCTTTTCCATTGCTTAACTGATTTATCTCTGAGCCAACACTATACTATCTTAATTACTAGTCCTCTAACTTCTAGTAGAGCAAGTCTCTCAACTTGTTCTTCTTTGAAATTTTGTTGGCTCTCTTCAGCCTCATGGATTTTTTTATATACAAATATTTAATATGAGTTTATCTAATCCCCCAAAATAATCTTGTTGGTATTTTGATTGGAATTCGTTGAGTTTATAGATTAAATTAAGGATAAATGGCATCTTTGCTACATTGAGATGTTTCATTTGTGGACATATCATAGCTCTTCCTTTTTTCACATCCTTCAATAAAAGTTTTAAATCTTTTGCAATATATGTATGTTATTAGATAAATTATTATGTCTTATATTTTCCTTGCTTTTATTTTGCTGAGGAAGTTTAGCCCTGAGCTAACATCTGTTGCTGATCTTCCTTTTTGCTTGAGGAAGATTCACCCTGAGTCATCTGTGCCAATCCTCCTCCACTTTATATGTTGGTCGCCACCACAGCATGGCTGACGAATGGTGTAGGTCCACACCTGGGATCCAAACCCATGAACCTGTGCCTCTGAAGCGGAGCACACTGAACTTAAACACCAGGCCACAGGGGTGGCCCCTTCCTTGCTTGTTTTTGAATGGGATTTTTAAATTAAATATTTCCAATTAATAATCACTAGTGTATAGAACTCCTGTAATTTTTACACATTGGTATTGCTTCCAGCATCCTTGTAAACTCAATAATTTTAAAATCTGCTTGTAAATTCTTTTAGTTTTCTATATAGACAATGATATCATCTGCAAATAATTATAGTTTTGTCTTTTTATTTACAAATTTTATAAGTTTTTTGTGGGCTTACTCAATTAGCTAGGACCTCCATTACAATGTTAAATAGACGTGGTGACAGTGAACATTTCTGTCTTAATAAAGATTTTAATAAGATTTTTTTATGTTATACCTTAACAATGATATTTGCTGAAAGTTTGTAGTGGATACACTTTAACAGGTGAAGACAGTTTCTTTCTATTCTTATTTTGGTAGAAAGGCCTTAAAATATTTTTATCATAAGTTTGTATTTATTGTTATCGAACATTCTTCCTGCTTCTACTGAAACGATCATAGAGTTTTCCTTCTTTAATCTATTAATGGCATAAGTTACATTTATTGATTTCTTATGTTAAACCATCCTTGCTTTCCAGGGATGAACTATATCAGTTGATGGTGTACTATTCTTTTTGTGAACTGTTGGATTTGGTTTTATGCTATTTTGTTAACGAGTTTTGCATTTTGTTCATGGGTCAAATTAGCTGGTAGTTTTTTTTGTTGTTGTTCCTTTGTCCCTTTTTTGTCTTAGTATCATGGTTATGCTGCTTTTTTAAATGAGGTGGAGAGTGGTCCCTCTTTTTCTGTTTGTTAGAAAAGTAAAAGGACTGAAATGTCCTGTCATATAAAATTTGAAAAAACACACCTATAAAACTACCCGGGATTGCTATTCTCTGTGCAAGGATTTTTATAATTTTAGGATTTTTCAATCTATTTCTTCGGAATCAATTTTAAGAGGAATATATAGTTTTCCCTCTATTTTTAAGATCATCTCTGTCTTCAGTGCTCATTAGTTTTACCACAATATGCCTAAGTGTAGATTTTTGTTTGTCCTATTTGGTAATACATGACATGAAGCTTCTTGAATCTATGGATTTATGTTTTTGCTACTACTTGAACATTCTCAGCTATTAATTATCTATTCAATTTGTGAAAGTGAAAGGTAGATGTCCAGCTTATTCCAGATAATATAAGCAGACGAATTAAGTGAAAGCAGATACCCATGCCTATGCCAGATGATATTATCAGATGAATACCTCCTGCAGCCAGGATGATGGTGGAGGTAATAATTAAGGCAAGAATTCTAGAGCAGCTGCACATTGGTTTAAGAGTCAGAGCCATAATATTCAATTTTTCCTTCCTATGAGAAAAATTTTCCATTGCTGCCAAATATAGATGACTTACCTTTTATTGTGTTAAGGGGTTTACCGTAATAAATTTAAAGGTGCAGCTTATCAGATAGTTAATTTGCTTATCGAATTTACTTTTATATACTTTTAACTTTTATTTTTGGAGAGACAAAATGTCGAAGCTGACAAAGTCAAGCATCTTTTCATTATTTTCTTTCATTGAAAAAAAGGCAAAACCTTATGAATGGAATATATTAAAGATATGGTTTAAAGAAGAAATAATCTGTTAAAATTAAATTCCATCTACAATATTACATTGATATAGCATATACATTGTTAGAAAAAAATGCTAAGGTTAAGAAAAAGGCTAAAAATTATCCAAACAATTAACAAATACTGTTGTCACATGAAACCTCTCTTCAAAAATATAGGAGTCAACTTCCATCTCCACATATTTTTACTTTTGACCTCTCTGTGCTCAGTTCCACGTCAAGATAGATAGTAATATTGCCATTCTTTCCAAGCATTTATGACAACAAATATATTTTTCTGCCAACTCTTTTCCTTGGTATTTAAGGTCCATGCAGAAGGGGGAAGAGCATATTTATCAATCACCAGTAAATGTAAAGTTTGTACTTACACATCTCTTTTTTCTCAGGTCCTTCAATGCCCGAACCATGGCTTGTACATGGTAGATATTCAAAAATGTATCTGACAATAAAGAAATGGAAAACAAAAGAAATCCAGCAAGAAAAATGATACTGAATTATCCTTCTTTATTTAAAACCAAACAAAACAGCTGAATCCTTCAGAAGGCGTAAATGTATCCTGCCTTCCAATTTGAGACCGCTGTTGCGCTGTCACTCCTCAGAAGTGGGGTCATCCTGAGAAATGCTGTAGCTTAGTAGGACTGGAACCCAGACTGCCTGCATCCAAACTCCAGCTTTGCCACTTTGTGGTCAAGCACAAGTTGCTTGAAGCCTCTGTACCTCAGTTTTCTCATCTGTAAAATGGGGATTCTTTTGGGGATTAAATTAGTTAAATACCTGCAAAAATAATTAGAATAGCGCCTGGCACATAGTAAGTAGTCAACAACTGTTAGCTGTCTTTACTATGGAGGTTTATATTTAGGAAAATCATAATCAAAAAGAAACTCCCAGATTCCTGGTGTAGCAGTGGAGGTGGAAAGAATTTTTGCTTTCCCTTGGGCTTTCATATGACTCTTCTAGAGTATAATTATAAACTTCTCATTGTCCTGTCTGAAATGCAGAATTTAATAACTGCTAAGTTTTTTTTTTTTTTACTTCTACCACACTTTATGGAAGGAGAATACCAGGGCTTATTTTGGGGGAAATTGTGATCTAAGATGTGGTTCACTTCAAGTTATTTCTAAGTGATAAGGAGAGTGAAATGTATAGATTACTTGTTTTTCTTACCTTTCATTTATCTTGTAAGACACAATCTGGAGAAAAAGCTGTTTAGTTTTCCAGGTGATTGCAGAAACAACAGCTAAATGCTTGGCTCTGAGAAGAGAAATGGAGGCAAGATGCCGCCATTTCTTCCCCCTTGTTTATTGTAGGTATAGAGAGCTACTTTTTCTGGAAGTCTAGATGCAACCTCAGAATCCTTAATACAACATTCTAAGCATCACTTCCCCATGGGCAGAATTGATATTGAGTTAAAACAAACTTGCCACCTCTAGTTTAAATTTTTTCTAACTCTAGTCTTCTTCTGCTTTAAGATGGTAGATCTGGAGGCCTACCTGTATTACTGTCACCTGTGAGGATACATGCCTTTTTGGAGGTGGGCTTGGATTTCTCATAGCCTTATTCTGAAGAGGTAGAAATTATACAATTTAGCACCACTACTTTTTCACGGAACCTGATTATAAAAGGGAGAGTATAGTTACTTGAGACTGTGAAATCGGAAGAAAGGTCTCTCATGGAGCTAGTAGCATTAAAGCGGGGGAGGGCATCTGGCTCATCTTACAGTTGCCCCTGGAATGTGTTGATGGAGAGGAGGGCAGAATACACAGATGAAGGCCCTGTGTCAACATCAGTGGCAGTCCTTATCACCCAGACAGTGGTTTGGTGCTGAGGTAAGAGGTCTGCCTGACCAAACCACATATTTAGTCTTGGTCATTTGCCAAAGCTCGCAAGAATTAGTGACCTGACATGAGCTGAGGCCTTCTCAGAAAAATGGGAGGGTGAGCTAACAAATCCACACTCTGGCTTCACCCTCTCCTTGAGGTTCCGCCACGGTGCCCAAAGCCCACAGCTGAGTACATTGGCCATACATGAGTCAGAGGCTTTAGCATGCAAGGTTGGGAGGTCACTGCCACCTCAACCCTCCCTTACCATATTAAGAATAGTCACTTACCTTGTAAATTATGCTACTTTAATTTATCTTGTCCCTTTAAAATCAACTTTTTTAAAATATCAAGTTCTAGATTAATAATATCTTGTCTTTACACTTGATCTTAGCTAAAAGGCCAAGAAGCAATGATAATATCTTGTCTTTAATATTTCTATCCCTGTGGAGTATTTTGTTTATCTCAGCTATCTCATGATAGCTTTTCGTCTCCAGGTTTTATTTTTTAAATGTTAGGACTGACGATTTTAAACCTATGAACTGTATGTCACTAAGTGACCCTTCAAGTAGTGAATCTCATTCATGAGCTGCCTCTTTTGAGAACAGTCATGACCCACGTCACCCAATAGGCATTTGTTCAATGTTATTGGGGGTAAATCAAGTTTGGAGTAGTAAAACCATACTTAACATGCCAGGTAGTTCTTATTTAAAGAAATTCTGTACAATTCTTTATGCAAAACAAAAATTCTTTTTTTAATACAAGGTGAACAATCGTCCCACTAATTTATTTACCTTGAGTTCAGGTTTTTATATTTTAGATTTTCCTAAACATGAATCTCTGTATTTACCCTGATATAAAGAATTTATGCCATTTTTTCACTTGAGACTTTTGTTGCTCAGCTATTCATAGTCCATAATCACTTTAACCTAAAACAAATCTCTACATTATATTATTACCCTGAGCTTCAGTCTTCTTATGAGAAAAATGGAAGTAATATTCCCAAAATCAAAAGTTTGTGGTAACGGTTATATGAAACGGGTAGTGAAAGTTCAAGGGCTATGTAAACAGTGATGTGCTATACGAGACATGGGATTCTTACCCAAACTGTCATTTCGTGTTTGTGTGTGTGTGTGTACTTGTCAACCCTACTTACCTAAGCCCTGTCAAACTGGAGGTAAGGTGATGATTCTAAACCTTTACTATCACAGAGATTATCTTTGTAAAATCAACTCAGTAGGCATTCTCTGAGCCTATAATAACCATGGCAATTTAAGGCATTTAAGTGGCCAAGTCCTTTTGTAGGCAATACTATCTATGTTTGGCTCAGTGAGGAAGCTTCCCATGTAGGGTGGTCAGATAAATAATATCTATAGGTAACCAGCTGGACCAACTATAGATGCTCAACTAGAATCTCATGACACTCTTTTACTACTTCTTAAGAGAGTTTAAAATCTTGGTGGTAATAGTCATGATTTTGCATATAATAGAGAAGTGAATACCAAATAGATAAGGCATAGAGAAGTCCCTAAATAGATAAGACATTGAACTGGAAAACTTCTAGTGAGAGCTGTGGTGTTCCTGCTTAGAATGCCTCACTCTGGATCACCCACCTCCTCTCTCACCTACACAGCCCTGTCAATAGCATCAGTGCCTGATTCCTTGCTATGTAGGTTGAGGTGGTCCTAAGAACCTGGGGTTTCCTCTGACAAATGCAAGAAGGTGAGGAGAATAGACGTTGGCCATTGTGTGACGTTCTTGAAAAAGGTGCATGAAGTCAGTCCGAGTCCATACACGGTGATGCTACCATGGTGGAGACTATGAGTGAAGGTAGAATAATGTCGCTTCACCCAGTGGTCTCAGGGCTTTGAAGGAAAACCCAGCTGACATTTTCAGTGGTAGAAAAATTTAGCTCATAGGAATTTTGAGGGCTAAAGGTTAAAATGATTTCATTACCCGTCTGGCCCTCTTCTTAAACAACTTGTCAGAGGTTCCCGGCATGTCTGTCTCAGTAGAATCTGCACTTCTAGTGTCTAGTACAGTATCTTATAGGAAATGAGTTTGCAACATATTCTTGTTGACTCAATGAAATGGCTTTTGGAGATTTCAGATTTCCACCCATTTCCTCATCAAATGGTACTTTGATCTAGCTATCAAGATGAAGAGACAGAGAGACAGAGAGATCCATTTACAAGAGAAACATTGATGGTAAGGTGTAAATGATGTACAATAGCCTAACAGGTTATCTCTTTCCAGAGGTGTTTTAATAGAGAATAGAATAAGAAACTTGAGAAATATGTCCATATAGAATTTCTGGCAAAAGAAAGAAATTGGTGAGCATGACATCCTTTTTAATAGGAAAGGAGGCAGCAGGACAAAAGGGGTTTCCTCTGCGCCTCTCTAATAATTTTGCATTCATGACTTCCTGTTCTGCTCTGCTCAAGTCACATGACAAATTCACATTCTCTGATTATTACCTTGCTCTCTCTCTTGATAAGGCCAAATAATTTTTATATTCTAATAGAGAAATCTTTTCCTAGTTGCTTTAACTTAATTGAATTTCTTCCCTTATATTCTATGATTCCAGTATTCAAAATGTGTTTCTCATCTTGAAATGAAAGAAAATTTTAAGCTTGAAGATTAGGCTTGATGAAGCTTGCAGGGTATAAGAGTGAAAACCATGTGCATGTGCAAACCAGAACATGACAGATTCCCAGAAGTCTCTGAGAAATGCAGGAGTCATAGGCCCAATTGCAAAATCAACACTATCGCTAAATATGCGGTAGGGTGATAACACGAAGTATGAGCCTAGCCAGAAACCACAAGGCCTGGAACAGGTTCAAACCAAACACAGACAGGAAACCACCCACCCAAGCCTAGAGAGGTTAGGTGCTCCTGAGCAGAAGGCCAACATGCCCAATGACTGACAATCAGTGCTCCTCAGGGCGTGAGTCTGCCTAGTGCCTCTGAACTTAGGAGTGGGGGAAAGAGTCAGTGTATCCAAAAACACTTTAGAAAAAAGTGGAGACGTAAACTATATTGCAAGTTAGACATTTAAAATAATTTTAATATTTTACTATTTGTCAAGGGACCCAAATCTCTTAATAGTTGTATGTATTTACTGGCTATATTGTCATAAACAAGTTCCAGTAAAATACTTTATAGTGCGGGTTATAGATTGATAATTAAAACCTGTCTTTTACTTAGATGTGGGAAAATTTCAGTTAAGCTATTACTGTTGTCCTTGAATCTTCACATTTTGATTGCGTTTGATGCTATATCTTTGGATGGTGTAGACTGATTTTCATACTACTTACCGTCACCACTACTACCATGACCACTATTATTACTGCTTCAACTACATAACATGAATAAAACATTTAACAGATGCCAGACACTGTTCTAAGCATTTGACGTATATTAACTGCAATTTGTCCAAAAGCAACTCTCTGAGTTAGTGTCATTATCTCCAATTTTTAGAAGAAGAAATTGAATCACAGAGAGATTAAGCAATTTTTTTTGTAAGTGGCGGAGCCAGGATTATTACAATAACATGGACTTCCAATGATAGCAAAATTAGCAGTTTTTTTTAAAAAGAGGAATATTTTTTTGGATAACTCTTCTGGATCTTGGAAGTAGTCATACAACATTTATTCACATATTCAAATAGGTGTAAGGTGTCCTCTTTGTGCCAGGCACTGCGCTGGGGACTAGAGCTATCAAGTTGGCAGAGGTATCTGTCTTCATTTAAAGCTGTGCAGTGATGAATACTCTAACTCTATTTGCACATCCTTAAAACAGCTGTTACTCTGTGGTGACTCTGGAGAAAGGCTTGAACGGCAATATCCTCCCGTCCTTTTCTGTTGCTCTACTGACAGTCCCCCCTGGGCTGCTTTGCTTGTTCCTACACTTGTAGGAAAGCAGAACGTCTCTGCGGAAAGATTCCGCTTCCTTGTTTTCTGTTAACAGAACCATTTTGGCCAGATGTTCTTTCACGCCAATCAGCAGACATCTGTCCAGTTGGACATGGATGATAGTTTGACCCAGAAGAACAGTTCTTTTAAGGATGTGTTAGTAGATCCAGAGCTTCCTTGTGCACCTTGTAAGGAAGAAGAGAACATCTGCTCTTTTCCTCTAGCATGATGGTGCTAGAGTTAAAGGAGTGCTAGAGGTGCTAGAGGACAATGGAGTAGAGATGGGTTGGATCATGGAGAGACAGGAGGAAAGGGAAGGAGTTATGAGCGAAAATGAAAGTCCAGGTAAGAAGTTTGACAGCCTAAGGTAGAGTAGCATCAATGGAAAGTAGCATCCTGGGAGAGGGCACAGGGATTGACTGACAAGATGACTTTCTAATCAGGAATATTCTATGCCTCCCTTCTAAACCTAAGAGGACCCAGGTAAGCCAACATGAAGTTTGGTGTTAGCAGCTTTTGCTGTATGTTGGCATCCCACAACAAGCAGATATTTAGCTCAGGAATCTACATCATTGAGCTGATTTGAGCCAGGCTCAGCTGATCTTGGCTGGACTTGCTCACCTGTTAGGGAGTTAATTGGCTGCCAGTTGATCTGGGAAGGCCTCAGATGGGAAGACAAGTGACTTCACTTGGCTCCCTGAGTCTCTCATCCTCTTCCTGGGACCCAGACCTGGGACAGGATGTGTTCTTCTCATGAAGATGACAGAGGGAAAGAGCAAGGAGAAACACACGAGTATATTTTAGAGCCTCTGCTTTCGTCATGTTTGCTAATCACTACAGCAAAGTCACAAAGCAGGTCTTGGAAGCAGATTCCACCACTGCCAAGATAAGGTTAAACATATAAGAATTTTGTTATGTAAAACAGCTGTGAGAGAGAAGGGAGTGGGGGGAAGCCTGGAAACACTGGGATAGCCGTGGGACCACGATGCAAGTCTGACCTGGCTGAATGAGAGAGGGAAGAAAAGTTGGGTGGAAGTATCCTAGACTGTCCTGAAATCTAAAAATGCTTTGCCAAGGCCACAGGAGAGTCCTTAAGCCAAGGCTGGCCTTCAAAGGAATCCTATGTCTCCCAAGAATGGCCAGTCTTTGGCTAGGAGCAGTCTCTAGGAAGCATTTGCTCAGTACAAATGTAGCAATAAATTTTAGAGCATAGCAGCCGTGGGCTGGGGCCCATGGTCAATTATGTTTCATGTAGTTGGAGGCCTGTGAGGCACATTCTCATGGCTGCCACGTAAGTCCAGCCTAGATTCAGAAGGTGGGGAAATATATTCTTCCTGTTTGGTGAGAGGAATGGCAAGGTGACATAGCAGAGTGTGGATCTAAGAAAGGGTTAAGATTTGGGACCATTAATACAATCAGTCAACCATAGGAGGTAAAGGAAATGCCAGCAGAGGAGGGAGCGTAGTGAGACAAGGAAAGGAACCAACTGATAAAGAGTGCCCCACCAAAGTAGCTACCATTGTGGGAGGCCAGACTTAATTCGTTAGCAAAATTCCAGGAGCCTGTGTAAAACACCCATTGCAGAGACATCCCATCCAAGGGGCAAGGGAGATGATGAGTATTTAGTTCAGTTTGGATGGAATTTAGATCAGAAGACAGGAATCATGGAAGATAAACGTCTAGAAAGCTAAGGGGCCAGATAATAGAGGATTTTGACTGCTGGGCTAAGTGTGTAGTTTACTGATAGGCAGTAGTGAGAGGCGTGTGAACATTTTTAAGCATAATCAGAGTTTTATATAATTTGAAGGTCATGCTGACAATGGAGTAGAAATAGGTTGGATCACGGAGAGATAGGAGAAAAGGGAAGCAGTTATGAGCCAATAATAGAAGTCCAGGTAAGAAGTTTGAGAGCCTAAGCTAGAGTAGCATCAATGGAAATAGACAAAGGTGGATTTAGTCGACTCTTGACATTAAAGGGGAAGATTTGGTGAATACTGATTCATTGTGGGTGGCAAGGGCTAGGAAAGTCAAAGATAATGGGGAGAGTGTCAGTCTGTGTGGCTGAAGGAATAGTGGGGCTTAGGACAAAAATGGTAAAATCAGGAGAATAAAAGAATGAAAATCTATTCTTGGCAGAGGAAGACTAATGATGTTAGATGCTTGGTTTGGTTTCACTCTTGTTAGGTAGAAATACTGACAGAAATGCCAGTTAGAAACCTTTTTAGGTGCTGGGCACATAAAACTGCAACTCAGCTGAGACTCAGAGCTAAGAGCGTAGAATTAGGAATCATTCCAATGGCACCAATAGCTATGGCCAAGCGTGAAACAAGAAAGAGGTGATACGGAATGTCCTCACAGGCTGGCCGGCCAGAGCTGACTTCCTAATCTGACTCATCAGAGAAGGGATGACTTCTCTTCTGCTCAGGGCCAGCCCAGTGCTCTCCCCCATCTGGAGCTAGCCAAGGCATCGGAAGCAATCAGCGTGCAACACAGGACTGACGGAGAAGGGACGAACTTAAGAAGTTGATCCTCTCTCTCATAAAAGTCTCTATTAACTCCTGACCCTGATTGTGCTGCAAGTTTTATTCAGCTGGTCTGTGTTTTTCTCTATCTTCTTTTTACGGCCTCATTTGCAGGGATTTGTAAACTGTTATGAATTTGTCTTTGAAAAAATGATATCTATGAGAATGCTGGTTTTCCAATTAGTGTCAGAATTGGGGGAAAAACACATAAGATATGCAAATAAAACTGGGATAAATTCTTCATCGTAAGTGGTATTTGCACCTAATCCCTGTTTGAGACTAGAAACTAAATGCAGATGTCAGTGGAAATCCCCAAGCTTCTACTAGACAGATTTAGAGAGGACCAGGGCCACACGGGCTCTGCTGATAGCTGATTCACGGCAGATGTTATCATCATTCGTGGCGTAGGAGATAGTTCACTTCAAGGTCCCTCACAAAGCTCGTTTGCAGTGCTACATCTTTCCTGAAAAACTTTCTCCTGCCCACGTGCAAAGCCGTATCAGGCCACTCAAAGGAATTCTCTATTCAATTCACAAACACGGCCAGAGCAGGCTCCACTCAAGAGTTCTTCCACCATGACTACATGTCATCCTCCACTGAATAATATTTCATCATTTACTCCTGTTTGTGCTGTGTGTCAGCTTCCTTCCCAAACAATTATGTGCTTACTAATAATTATAACAATAACTACTTTATATTAAGTGTATCTTATTGCCAAGATCTGTGCTAAGCATTCTACCTATATTAATTCATTTTCCTCTTTATAATAACTCTCTGAGGCAGATACTATCTCCATTTTAAAGTAAAGAAACAGGTTCACTGACATTAGTAACTTGCTGAAAGCCATGTGAATCGGAAGTGGCAAAACTGGGATTCGGGGTCTGGCTCCGTGGCCAAGTGGTTAAGTTCGTGCGTGCTCCACTGCAGTGGCCCAGGGTTCGGATCCTGTGTGCAGACATGGCGCCACTTGTCAGGCCACGTTGAGGTGGCGTCCCACATGCCACAACTAGAAGGACCTGCAACTAAGATACACAACTATGTGTGGGGGGCGGTAAAGCAGAAAGAAAAAAAAAAAAACTGGGATTTGAACTCACAGCTCCTCATTTATTTAAATAACAGGATATGTAAATATGCACATAAAATAGTTGTGGAATCACTTCTATTATATTTCATATATTGTTAAGCCTGTAAATTGACTTGATATATTGTTTTTATATGACCTCTCCAACTTGCAATTACTGGCTTCTTGGCTTAGTTGCTAAAGATGGTGGTGGTGGTGGTAGCTGTCCTATGTAATTAGGTCATAAGTTCTGATCATCTACCTTATTTGTCTCAGCTGTTTGTTTTTTTAATGGCACCTCATGTACCACTAGTAATCATTACTTGACATACCTGTGAAATAGTAAAGTAACAAAGATAAAAATAGTCTGCATCATGGGCACAGAAACTTCTGCCTCTGAGGTTGCAGCATTTCTGTTTGTGTAAAGTAGGGAGGATTTGAATTTGACTTCTCTTTGCCCTCACTTAACTTCACTGAATAAATGGGCATCACCTTAAAAGTGATATGGCTTTTTTTTTTTTTTTTTGAGGAAGATTAGCCCTGAGCTAACTGCTGCCAATCCTCCTCTTTTTGCTGAGGAAGACTGGCCCTGAGCTAGCATCCACACCCATCTTCCTCTATTTTATACGTGGGATGCCTACCACAGCATGGCTTTTGTCAAGCAGTGCCATGTCCGCACCCGGGATCCGAACCGGTGAACCCCTGGCCACCGAGAAGCAGAAGGTGCAAACTGCACCGCTGCACCACCAGCTGGCCCCAGCGTTATGGCTTTGAATGGACCAGATGATGTGGGCAAAATGCCAGACGCAAATGTCATCCTCTGAAGATGGGCTGGCCACCAAGAGGGGTCCGCACAGGATACCATTGTCCTGGTCAAAGTGCCACAGTTCAGAGTCTGGTCTTCAGCTATGTCCATTTGGAAACCGGAATATATAAATACGACAGAAATGGATCAGAATAGATTTACTTAATCTTAGAGAATAAGTTGTAAAATCAAGATGCAAATTTATTACTGTATTTCCTAGATGCTAAATTACAACTTTTTTTTTAACACTTCAACATGTTTGAAATTATTTTTCTTATGATGGAAAAACTAGTTTAATATGTTTTCTTTCTTTCTTTCTAGTTTTCTTTAACTTTCTTTTTAAATAAGTGGCATATGCTATAATCAGCATCTTAGCACTGAGAAACTATGGCAATTAAAATGTGAGATATAAGTCCCAAGAAGGCTAGGATCCTCTGGCCAGTGCATTTTCTCCCAGTCTGCATGGTACACAAGAAGTAAAATTATAATCAGATGGTTGCCTGGGTACTCAGAATCCAATCAGAGAGAGTTCTTTGATACAAATGTTGAAAGAAATCAGACTTAGCTAATTTTATGCATCCATCTCTATGACTAGAACATAAGTGCCCTAATTCCTTAGAGGGAATGGGGCAGCCGTGGCAGATGTGGTGGATTGGCTCTGAATATCTATTCCCACCTCCTTCTAGTGGGCATTCCTGCACTGCAGAGGTTAGAAAGGTGGAACTTAGCATTCCCTTTCTCCCGTATAACTTGAGTTCTGGAGGGGAAGTAGGTTCCCCCAGTGAAATACATCCATGCAATACTTGGGAGAGACAAGAGGCTGAGGCCATTTTTATTTCCTGAGGCTTTGGCTGTTTTCTGCTAATAAGCAGCAGTGTTCCAGCAGCCAGTCGTCTGCTTTGAGAACTAGTTGCCATGGGTGGTGGCAGCTTTGTGACCCGCTGCATCATAGTTATCGTGGTCTGTTCTTGAATTAGAGAGTTTCAGTGGCAGATTCTCGATTTCTGATCCTCTCCATGGAGGCAGAGTCAGTTCGGTAGTGTTCTTGGGGTAGAGGGTCCCATGGCTGGGGAGAGGGTTCCATGATTGTGCTTTCAGGTTCCTGCACTGAACCCTGCTGATACAGTCATTTCCCTCTGATAGTCACAGTCTTTCTTTTGTTATGTTAACGTAGCTAGTGGTCTAACAGTCAGTTTCGAAAACCTGGGAGCCATTTGTCTCTTTAGGGTAATTGTGTACCTCTCTTCTCTACACTGTGATGTGTTGATTCTGTCTTTTGGCCCTTGGAGAGCAATGTTATTTCCAAGTTTTGGGGGGCAGCTCATTTCTGCCTCCTTTACTATCTACGGGAAAGAATAAATAATGCCCAGGGGAGATGTTTCACCATGTGTAACAGATTTAGCAATCACAAGTAAGTAATGGAGAACATCACCAAATGTGAGAGTATGTCACACAATGACACCATCGCAAGCCATTTTATAGTTGTTAAGATTTATACTTCTTCTCACTCTCCACGTTAAAGTACATCAGACCAGAATCATCTCTTACTTACTTTAAGCATTTTTTTCCCTATGAGACAATCGCTTTTTTTCTCTTTGGCAGAAGAACAACTTCAACAGGTTAGCAGCATAGAGTAGCTTAACAATTTTACACAAGTCACAGCTGATATGGGCCAAGACCATGAGGAACGATACCTGTTTATTCTTGTGGCCAAGGGAAATATAATTTGGAAGACAATACTTTGCAGGCTTCTATTTTCCAAATATAAGATAATTTAAGAAGTTATGTTTCCAAATGAGAATTGTAAGATATGACTCTCCCAGTTTCCTCCAAAACCATCAGATTGATCCAAGGTAAAACCATCTCTGTGACTTAACCAGGGATTTGACAAGCCATCTAACGTCCATCAAAAAGTAACAATGTCGTCAACAACTGACCATTTACTTCTTCTCAGGAATCAACAATTATTTCTATCTTTTAAAACTGGCTAAGATACTTCTATACCTATGACACAGCAATCCCATTCCTTTTTATTTTCCATTGCAGCTCCTTGGTTATCTACTCATTATATTTAATTACATTTAATTTAACAAACCAAGGCTACAATCTCTGTTCACCAGGATAGGTAATTCTTGCTCACATGAACAAGTCCAGGCTTTATCTACTCAGAAATACTTTTTTCTAAGATAGTTGCTCAGAAAGGGGAGAGAATAGAAACATTGGAAGCTCAACATTAAGTCTGTCCCACCAGGCATTCAACTAGGTTTTTTAAGGTTGGAAAAGAATCAAGGGACTTTTTATAGGACAGAGAATTGTAGCCTCGGTGATGTCATCTCAACAGGATGTGTCTCTTTAATGACTCATTATAAATTCATATTCCATCAGTATATCTAAACTCTACTTTGTTCTCACTTCGTGCAATATCTTGGGGTATTTATTGCTACCCGAACTTTGTGGTTATCGAGGTTAAATTTCCTTCCTTAAATTCCCAAGTGCTCTGGAATTCTCCATTCTTTAAGAAGTAGGAGAAGGCGATAGTTCAAAAATGAAAACAAGAATGTGAGTTTAAAAAGACACAGGAGAGATTGAATAAGGGAAAGCAAAAAGAAAGGATTTCTTTGCTTCTTCCCTTGTCTCTTCTTTGTCTTCTGTTAAAGTTTGCCTTTTCTTTAATTATCTTTGGTTTATACAATCAGGTTTTCTTCCTCCTCTCTGCATTATTCTCTATACACACTCCTTTTGAAGCCGGGGCATATTGACGGGTAACGGCATTGTTGATACCAAAACGCCATCATGTAGAGCAGAGAAGTAGGAGTTGCGCTTCTCCACTGCTGGGATTGGTCTTTTACAACTTGCAGGACGCCGGCCTCAGAAATCGCCACCGCCACCACCACCAGAACAGCTTCTGTTTGTGTAAGCCTGCTGTTTTCAGGAAGCTTTCACTGTAGTTTCCACCCCGGTCTCATTTATCCATTTGCCTTTATTCTGTCTTTCACACTAAAGAAATCCACTCTTTTTACATCGCAAGTTTTCCAATATTTGAAAAACTTATCATGTCTCCCATAGCCTCTTGCTCCCCAGCCTAAGGATCTCATTTGTCAGACATTTAAACTCTTCACTACCGAGGTTACTTTTTCTAGTTATCAAACTCCTTAAAATATAGCGCAGAGGACTGCAAAGACTCTTTTTGACTGTTATTTTGTTCATCCTGAAAGGATACTTAAAAAATTGCAAGTTAACATTCTGCGTTTTTTCAAACTTTCGGCATATATCTAACTGAGGTCAACTAAACTGAGGTCAGCTGAAATCTGCATATCTTTTGTATAAGCCGGGTTTCTCCTATGCTCTTGTGTATAATTTTGTTTTTGTCTTAAATGTGGGATTTTATTTTTGTTTCTGTTAACTTTCAACTTGTTGGTTTCAGTCCCCAGTTCCTGGTTGTCGGAAACAATTTTGAATCTTCAGTTTGTCAATTTGTTTAGCTTTACTTTTAATTTTGATAACAGTATTTTCAATGACCTTGAGGATGAGAACCTTACAGCTCTAGAATGTGGTCCATTATAGCTGTTCATTACAATTAAATCAAATATTAATGGAGTAGAGCCATGTGAAGCCATGTTAGAAAGTTATATGCACTAAAGAGCATCTTTTTCTTACAGTTTCTAAAAAAACTCTACATTTCCCCTTATTAAAATCAATGCCTGGTATTATACGCAATGTGTATAAGCAAAAATAAGAAAATAAAAGTCACCAGCAATTCCTCTGTCCAGACATAACCAATGCTAACATTCTGGAACTTGTCTTATAGGCTCTTTTCATGCAGATATATCTGTCTTTTAAATGGAATTATAATTGTATGCACTGTTTTGTCACCTACTTCTTTGCTTAATGATGTACCTTGTCTATTCATTACATATTTTCCTAAAACATCATCCTTAATTGCTCCATAGTATTCTCCTGTGTGAATATATGATTATTTCATTTTATCATTATCTTGTTGGAAATAATTATATCCAATATATTATATAGCCACTACTTCTTCCCATTAACCATTTGCTCTCTGACTAGACTGAGAGCCTCTCCTTCTTTCAAGTGGCTCTGACAAGAAAGGCAATATGGTGCCTTCCAAAGAATCTTTATGGTGGTGCTGGTTTGGCCCTACTCTGCATGTTTGTCCTGAATAACTTCTTTCTGTTCTACTGCCACTGATAGCATATTCAAGATGGGGAACTTTAGCAGGAAGAATGAGTGGGAAGTGCCAAGTGGCTCTAGCAGATAGGAGAAGAGATTGATTTTCAAAGGACATTTGATGGGCACACTCTCCTTTCATTAAAATTTAGAGTGTTAATTAACTGTATTATCTTATCTTCCAAGAAAAAAGTATATTGTTTTCAGTTTCTAAACATTCTTAAATTTTGGGGCTTGCAATGAAGGAAATGAGGATAGGGTCTGGTTTTTAGTTCCTTTTTCTGTGAAGGACCATCTAGAAACTCAACAGTCATCTTTGACTGCTTCTTCTCTTTTACCACCTCCTCGAAATAACCAATCCACCGCCAGGTCACATTCATCATAGTTTCTAAATGTATTCAGAATCTGTCTACTTCTCTCCTTCCCCACAGCCACCATCTTGTCCAAACCAGCTGTTGTACTGTCCTCACTTGGAGTTTAATATTTCCCACCCAGCCCCTACTTCTCCCATCTAGTCTCCACGTTGTGGCCAGGATGATCTCTTCAAAACAGAAGTCTCATCGTGTCGTGTCTTCCTTAGAAAATTTCAATGAATGCCCATTGTTGTTAAGGTGGCATGTCCCAAAAAGCCCCGGGAATCTGACCTGAGAGGTAAATAGTGTAGAAGTTAAGAGCATAGACTCTTGAGCCAAGACTGCCAAAGTTCAATGCCAGCCTCTAACACTCACTACCTGGGCCAATTGAAGAAATTGCTTAACTTCTCTATGCCTCAGTTTTCTCATCTATAAAATGAGGCTAATATTGGTCCCTCCCTCGTAAGGTTTTTAGGAAATTTGAGAGAGTTAGTATTTGTAAACACTTTAAAAGCCTCCTAGAAACATAATAAGTGCTATGTAAGTATTAGCTATTATTATTATTATCTTTTCAGCTTCATCTTGCCACTAACACCCTCTCTTCCTTCCAGCTTTCTAGGTTCCAGCCACCATGGCTTTCCCTCATTTCCTCAAACGCGCCAGGCTCCTTCCTGTTCTGCCCCTCCCAGCATGCTCCCCTTCCTCTCCCTATTCTCTCCCTTTGTATAGTGAACTCTGACCCTGCCTTGAGCATCAGCACTCTCTGATCCCTGAGACAAGGACCTTTCCCTCTCGGCCCTTCTCTTGTGATTGTTCGATCAATGTTTGCTCCCCCTGATAGGGGAGGTAGTAGTCTGTTTTGCTAACCGTCATAGCTCCTGTGCCTAGCACAGTATTTGACACAGAACAGCCCTGGATAACTACTTGTTGCTTGAATTAAAAAGTGCTTTGGCCTATCAACTTCTGTCATGCTATGTCACATCATGCCAGCAGGTGACACCAAAATGCATATTATCAGTGACTAAGCCACTGCACGCTGGAGCTCTCACAGCATACTCTGAAGTCTAAGGACAGTTTAGAATAACTGTTTCTCGTTATTTTAGGAATTAAAAAAAGCTTGGGAATTCCACAGACTTTGATGAATATGTTCAAAGAAATCTTACCTAGTAGTGAGTGATCTTCTAAGTGAGTTATTAAGGATTATGAAAATTTGATATTCATAAATTAAAATTGTTATGCTCCTAAAATTTAAAGATCTGCATTTAATATCTACTAAGGAGCCTCACTGTCAAGCAACGCTTGGCAAGATCTTTGAATGCACATTCAGGTCATTGGAATTTCCCAAATTTTCAGGAAGATTCCCTGATCTCATGATAATATTACGGTTGTTTTAAGGTAGTTTTGGTTTTCTATTGCTCCTGTTATTTTATTATTTAATTTGTTTGTAGAATTATGCCTGGATTATGCTTTTCACGATGGCTTTGTTGCTGTGTAATTGCTGAAATGCTGCTATTTTTGTTTTTCTTTTGTTCCTCTCCAGTTCTTTGTATAACAAAGCTTTTTCCCATGGTAGAATCAGTGAAGTAGGTGGGTCATATTTTCTTTTTTTTCCCTCTTAGCTAGGTAGGTCCTGGTCAAAAAACTTTGAGGAACGCTGCTCTTGAGCAGTGCTTAGAGAGAAGAGTAAACGTGTGTGCAGGGGGCTGGCACTGAGAGGTTCTGGGGGCCTAGATCTAAGTGGAAAGAGGGAAAAAAATCTTGGTTTTCTGAGTTTAATTTTACTCATGCAAAATTTGCATTCTATTCTAAAACCAACCAAACATCTATGATACTCTCAAATTTGATGTTTAAAAAATATGAGTTTGGGGCCGGCTGAGTGGCATAGTGGTTAACTTCGTGTGCTATGCTTTGGTGGCCCAGGGTGTGCAGGTTCAGATCTCAGACGAGGACCTAGCATGGCATGTCAAGCCATACTGTGGAGGCATCCCACGTAAAATGGAGGAAGATTAGGACAAATGTTAGCTCAGCAACAAACTTCCTCACAAAAAAATCCCCCCAAAACCCACAGGTTTGTTTCTAATTATATACCACTGATTAAAACAGATGATTCCATTGGGTGGGCTGTTTAATCCTGTAACATGTGCACTCCAAGTTGAGTAATTCCAAATATCTATTTCCTTCTTTTTTTTGTTGTTTTTTTTTAAAGACTGGCACCTGAGTTAACAACTGTTGCCAATCTTTTTTGTTGTTGTTCTGCTTTATCTTCCCAAACCCCCCGTACATAGTTGTATATCTTAGTTGCAGGTCCTTCCAGTTGTGGGATGTGAGACGCCGCCTCAATGCGGACCGATGAGTGGTGCCATGTCCGTGCCCAGGATCCGAACCCTGGGCCGCTGGAGCGGAGCGCGGGAACTTAACCACTTGGCCACGGAGCCAGCCCCTCTATTTCCTTCTGATTGTACAAGTCTGGAAGATGAAAACATCAATGGACAGAAAATGGAAAATAAACATATTCTTGTGAAAGATTTACTCTAAGCTAACTAAAATATACTAGGTCAATACTGACTTTATTTTTCAGCAGAAAAATTGTTTTATTTCAAGTGTTCTGAAGTTTAAAATTTAAAAGTATAAGACTACTTTTAAGACTCCAATTATAATCTGTCCTAGAATTTACCAGAGAAGTCTTTGATTCTCATGTGTTCTGGCCTCCCTTCTTCTATGGCTTCATTTTGATGAGTCTGAGATATGACTGTAGCAGTTTCTCATAGACATTGTAACTGCTGGAAGACAAGGAAAACCTAAATAAATTCAATTTATAGATAACCATCGTCTTATTTACTCTAATTTCTAACTCTTCCATGAACAAACATTTTAGAAAGCTTCAAGGTCATTTGGCAGCTCTCATTTATTTATTTAGTATATTTTTCATTCATTTATTGATTTTTTTCACAAGGCAATGCTCTAGATTCTGTGAATAATAAAGTATATGGATGATATCGTCTCTGTCCTCTGTGAGCTTATGATATAATATCGGTAATTTAGGTCCTTGCTCTAGGTTCAGTCCTTTCACTTACGTTATTCTCCTCCTCTCTATCCTTGTTTGTTTGGACCTTTCAAAAGCCACTAATTCCAACTCAATGAAACAATACAAGGTTCAGGGAAAAGTAGTGTGGTCATGCTTTGGGATTGGGGGTTATGAGTATAAATGATGATGAACTATTTTTTTCTCCATGGAGTAGGGAAATATATTAAAAATTAAAATAAGATCATTTGGCTTAATAATAATAATTAACATTTTCAATTATTTTACAGATATTAATTTATCTCTTCCTAGTAACAACCCATGAGGTGGGTGCTATTGTTGCCCATAATATGTAAATGACGAAACAGGCCTATTTGATAAAGGCTGGAAATTAGCACCAGGGACTGAAAAAAAAAGTCAGAGTTTCATTATTGTTCTTTTCTTGGAGTCAGAGTTGAAAAATGTCTTGACAGTAGACATATAAGTTAATGGGTCTTTTTTGGATCTTTAGTAACTAAATCCTTCAGAAGAAATAAAGGGGAAGTTGAATTATACTTACTAGTATTGCGGATTTCTTGTATTTGCTTTAGTATTGGTCCTATTAAGGGCAGTCTATGAAATCACATGAATTATAATACACTTAGCAGGAAGACATCAAGTCTTAAAGGAATGAAGTTTCAATTCAAGTTGTCACTAGCTGGAGCTCACTGGAAGAATTCTCATGCAACTTGTTTTAATTTTTGAAAGCGATAGTCTTAAACCAAGAAGGATTGTGCTAAGCTCAAGGAAAGAGATGAAACACACAATTTGCATAAAGGTTATGAATTTTAAAAAAGACTTTTCCTTTTCATAATAGGATCTCTCATTAATTGCAGCAGATCTGTTTTCAGCAAAACTGAACAAACAAGGACATGTCAGAATGAAAAGAATAAAAGAGAAGAGTGGCTTTTCCATAGTTTTGAGTTTAAGGGGAAAAATATTCAACCACAAAAATGGGAGAAAATGTTGACATTAATCTTTGGCTATTGTGGCCATAACTATGATTACTATGGCGACAGGCGGCAAACAACGACAGTCTCTCAACGTGAGTGCCAAGTTTAGGAAACTAGTCACACCCTGCGCAGCTCAAAGGGCTGCCTCTCCATTCCTCCTTTCCCAGCTAAGCGGCTGTTGAAAGAGCAAAACCACAGAGACACTCAGCAGCAGCAGAGACGTTATTAATTAATTAATTCATTCATACATTTATTTATTCATTCATTTATTCAGCTACCTAGAAACCCCTTCCCTGGGGGCAAAGTCAGTTCTTAGAGAAAGCTTGATGTGCTGCTTGATCTGTTTTTCCCTGGAAAGGCTATCTAAAAATAGTAATGCTTCTTCAAAAAAAAAGCTGACGAACTTTTAGGAATATGAAGGTAGAGGCTGCCCTTTCCATTCAGCAGGCTGTTGGGGCAACACAAATGGCTCGACAACGTTTCCTTCAGCACCGCTGAGACTCCTGAAAGTTGAACACCTCTGAGAGTGGAGACTCTGCTGAAGTCACCAGTAACAAGTCCCCAACTCAAGCTCTCTTTAAGCTCTCTGAGGATGATTTTTTTTTTTTTTTTACCTATATAGGCTTTTGATTTAGTCTTGAATTCTAAATATTAAAAGAGCTTATATTCCCAAGAGCAGAAATGAACAAACGAATAAAGGTAACAAAAAGTGAAATGCAGAAAAATAGAAATGTAAGAACATTTATGGAAATTAATTATATATTAGGCATGTTATATACATTATTTTATGCAATTGTTACAAGTGTACTAATTAAGTAGTATATTACCCACATTTTACAGATGAGAAATATGCTCAGTGGGCGGCTCAAGAACTAACCTTGGGTTGGGCAAAGCCAGGATTCCAACTCAAATCCATACAACTCAAAATTCATGATCATTTCACCACACACACAAGGAGAGACCATTGATTTATTGAACAATGGTTGTTAGCACATTACTCAAGCAGAGTCTGCTGGAGTTTCAGTCATTTTGATGTGTGTGTAATTTCATTTCGAATCAGGCACAACTAAGATCATCAGAGAAACATGGAAACTCAAACAATGTTGGTTCATTGTAAAATATGTGAAGTCCAGTCTATTACTATGGTGGGGCAGCTGCCCAGTTACTGACTGACTCATACACTTTCTTCAGAGAATAACAGGTGTAGTGGTAAGGGTATGATTGTTTAAATAAGAGGGAATTAAGGTTGTTTAGAAAGAAAGTTTTTATGTTGTTCATGAATATTAAGTAATTAGAAAAATTGTAGACTTCATGGCCCAGAAAGAATCGTTGGAATACCCATTCATTTATTACAAATTCAAGAATATTTTTAAACTGAGTAATGTGTGCCAGGCACTGTTCTAGATGCTGAAGACCTTGCCAAGACAATTAAGATACAGTTTCTCCATTTATGTAATGTATTCAAAATTGTCTATGAGCACCTTCTCTACACCAAACACTGTTTTAGGCAGTGGGAATAATTCAATGAATAAAAAAGACAAAAATATATGCTTATGTGGAGCTTATATTCTGCTGGCAGAGATAAAACACAACCGTAAATAGGACACATGATGATAAGTTCTATAGGGAAAACATAAAATTAGGCTAAGGGAGTGGGGATTAGGAAACTAAAGTGATAGAATTAAAATAGGATGGTTAGAGAAGCTCTCACTGGGGGAGTGATGTCAATCAAATATTGAAGGAGATGTGGGAGTGAGTCAAGAAAGTATCTTGGGAATGAATATTTCATGCAGAGGGAAGAGCAAGTGCAAAAACTCTGAGGGAGCAATGTGCCAGGGGTGTTTGAGGAAGAATGATGTGGTCAATGTGGCTGGAGTGAAATGAGCATGGAGAGTGCAGTAGGAGAAGGGATCACAGCTCCCACTGGGAACCAGAGTGTGTGGGGTTTTGTAGGCCAGGTTAAGCATGTTGGCTGTCACCCTTAGGGAGATGGGAAACCATTAGAAGACTATGAACTGATGAATGACATGACCTGACAAAGTTTCAAAGGATACCCTCTGGCTTCAGTGATGAGAATAGACTATAAGAGAGCAATGATAGAAGCTGGGCGCCACTTTCAAGTATTGCAATAATTCAAGTGAGAGACGATAGTGTCTTGGACCAGTGTGAAAGTGGTGAAAAGCAGTAAGATTCTGGAGAAGAGTACAGAAAATTCTAGCAAGCTAGTCCCAGACAGTGCTGCTTCTGGCAATAGCCAAACAGCTTCTCCACTACTGACCTTCAGGTAAATAACAAGTACACATAATATAAAAAAGCAATTACCTGAAGGTACTGGGAAATAAATAAAAGCAGGCAGATACTAGAGGCAGGGTGCTGACACTTGAAAGAAAAGAAAGAAATTGAGTTTCCTGTCTTTGGTGGCTTTTAATCTGAGAGCAGATCCCAGGTTGCACTAAGGAAGAGCAGCTAAAACCTGGATAATAGCTATGTGGTCTCACTAACTTAAAGAGCCAGAGGACAGATTTTGGGAGACCTCAGCAGTTGTAAAGTGAGAGAGGTAATCCCAGAAAGTGGATAGCTACAAAGAGGGAGCCTCAAATTCTACGCACAAACTCTGCCCAAATCTGTGGCTTACCCCTGAACCGTGCATGCACAGAGCAGTCCACCCAAGACTGGAAGAGCTAAACTTGATACTAGAATCTGGAGCTTGAGTTCAGTCAAGCTGAGTGTTTGCTAAACAAAACATTGATATTCTTCAAGGGAAAATAAGGGAATCCAGAATCTCTATAGCAAATCATTTTTTAGAGTCCTGGTTACAATCCAAAATTATGAGCTTTACAAAGAAACAAGAAAATGTCCCCAAATTTAAGAGAAAAAGCAATTAGTGGAAACCAAGCCCAAGATGACTAGGATTGTTAGAACTGTCAGGCAAGAATTTAACTTGCTTGTTATAAATATATTTAAAATGTAAAGGAAAATACGCTCATAAGAAATGAAAATATAAGCCATCTTAGTACAGAAATAGAAACTGTTTAAAAAGAACATAAAGGAAATTCTGGAACTGAGAAACAAAATATTAAAAGAATAGAAATCATTAAATGGGCTTATCAGCAAATTGGAAATGACAGAAGAAGTCCTAAAGACCTTGAAGAAAGATCGGCTAGAAATGATCTAAACTGAAAGTCAGAGAGAAAAAAGATTGTTAAGAAATGCACAGAGGCTCAGGAACCCACAAATATATAAATATAAAAAGTCTAATGTGCATGTAATTGGAGTTCCAGAAAGAGAAGAGAGTGAGAATGTGGCAGAGAAAATATTTAAGTATGTGATATCCAAATTTTTAACTTTTTTGGTAAAATATATAAATTTATAAATTCAAGAAATTCATTAGACTCCAGCAGGAAAACATCCAAATAAACTCACATGTGGGCACAGCACCATCAAACTTGTGAAAACCAAAGATAAAGAGAAAAATCTTGAATGCAGCCATAGGAAAAAATGACATGTTTTATACAGTGGAACAATGATTTTAATTACCACTGATTGCAATAATAGAAGGCAGAAGAGAGCGGAATGATATCTTTAAAGTGCAAAAAGAAAATAAAACTGTCAAGTCAGAATTGTATATCTTCTTCCCCTCCCCCCAAAAAATCTTTCAAGAATGAAGGCAAAATAAGGATATTTTTAGATACAAGAAAACTAAGAGAAGTTATCACTAGCAGACCTGTGATAAAGAAATGCTAAGAACATGCTCTTCAGGCTGAAGGGAAATGATAGATAGAAACTTGAAACTTCAAGAAGGAAGAAGAATGAAAATGAAAACATATGGATAAATATAAAATGCTATTTTTTTCCCTAAATTTCTTGAAACTACATGTGATGATTTGAAGCAAAAATCGTATTGCTGTATTGTGGACTTTATAACATATGTATGACAACTGTAGGATAAAGGATGGGGAGAGGATAAATAAATCTATATGGTGGCAAATTGTCCTACATTTTAGGTGATATAGTACAATATTAAGTATAGGAAGACTGAAAATTTGAAGCTGTAGATGGTACTTCCTAGAGCACCCGGTAGAAAAATAATACAAGAAGATATAGCGAAGGTGACAGTATGAATTAAAATGAAATTTTGAAACATTTCAGTTAATTTTCTCTCCAAAAAAAGGTAGGAAATAAGAAATAGAAGAACAGAAAGTAGAAGTGACAAATACAAACACACACACGCACTCACAAATAGTAAGAGGGTAATGGTGAGTTTAAATTCAACTACATCAATAATCATATTAAGCATAAATAGACTAACCACTCCAATTTGAAGGTAGAAAACATTAAATTAGACTTAAAAATACCAACATCCAACAACATGCTGTCTATAAGACACTCATTTTAAATGTAATAATACAAATGGGTTCAAAACAGTTGGTTGGAAAAGATACACTGTGAAAACAGCAAGAATAAGATTCCTGAAATGGCTATACTGTTAACAGATAAACAAATTTCAATACAAAGTTATTATCAGAGATAAAGAGGGACATTTTATAATGACCAAGGGGTCAATACATCAGGAAGACATAGCAATCATAAATCTATATGTAACAGCTTTAAAATACATAAAGTAAAATCTGACAGAACTAAAAGGGACAAATAATTCCACAATCATACTTGGAGATATTAATGCTCCCTCTCAACAACTGATAGAACTAGAAAAAAGCATCAATAAATACATAGAAGATTTGAACAATACTATCAACCACCTTGACCTAGTTGATGTTTATAGAAGACCCCATCCCCAAACTAGAGAATGCAACATGTCTGGCCTGGATAACTGGAAAGATGGAGCTGGCCGTTGACCGAGATAGTGTAAGACCGTGGGAAGAGCGCTTGTGAGAGAAGATCAGGAGTTCAGTTTAGACCATGCAAATTTGAGGTGCTGCTTAGACACCAGTGCAGATGTTGAATGGGCCAAAGATATATGAGTCTGGATTTCAGGCAAAGGACTAGACTGGAATGTAAATTTGGGAGTTATCAGGATGTAAACAATATTTAAAGTCAAAGCAATCAAATTTTCATCAAACCAGCCGTGTAGCTAGAAGAGAGAAGAGGTTCAAAGATGGACTGTCAGGCTGCTAGAAAACTTAGTTGTAGGGCTGGTGAAGAGGAGATAGGAATGGATACTGAGAAGGAGGTCATCAGTGGCCTTGACAGTCAGTTTTGGTGGCATGATGGGGTGGCATGATGGGGTGGCATGACGGGGGTGGGTTCAATAGAAAGGCAGGTGTTGAGTGAATTTGGATACAGTGAGTATAGATTGGAGGGTGGGGGTGGTAATTTTTTTCTCTAAAAGGCCAGATTATAAATGTTAGGCTTTGTGGACCATATGGTCTCTGTTGCAACTACTCAACTTTACTGTTGTGGTGCAAAAGCAACCATAGGCAATAAATAAATGAATGGCAGCCAATATATAAATGAATGTGTGGTCTTGTTCCAATAAAACTTTATTTATAAAAACAGTCAGTGAGCTGGATTTGACCTGCACGTTGTATTTTCCTGCCTCCTGATATGGATAAGCATGTTGAGGAGTGAGGAACTGAACTTGGTGGAAGCTGGAGAAGGATGTGGCAGGGAGAGGAGGCTCAAATGAGGGGCTGTGTTACAGGAGACAGAGGAAAATAATTGCTAGGGTGACGACATTGAATAGTGTTTGTCCACTCAAGGACTTCATGTTCTGACAGGAGAAGGTTCACAAATAATGTAATATGGGTTTGCCTCTGCTTTGGTGAGAGTTGAAGGTATGAGTTTGGATGAGGTTGTCAAGAAGGATATTTGGAGAGAGAGAAGTAGGTTGGGACACAACTTAAGAAGTATGTGATAAATGAGGAGAAAAAGCAGCTAGAAAAGACCTCTAAAAGAGAGATCAGAGAGGCAGACAAGAATCATGAGCAGAGCCAGCTTCATGGTCATGTAACCTGTGCAGTCACACAGCACCCTGTGCTCAGAAGATGCCCATGCTTGGTTTAATCTGCTGTCACCTTCACAAAATTCACAATAATTTATTTTTTATTTATTTATTTTTTTTTAGGAAGATTAGCCCTGAGCTAACATCTGCTGCCAATCCTCCTCTTTTTGCTGAGGAAGACTGGCCCGGAGCTCACATCCGTGTCCGTCTTCCTCTACTTTATGTGTGGGATGCCTACCACAGCATGACATGCCAAGCAGTGCCATGTCCACACCCGGGATCTGAACCTGCGAATCCCGGGCCACCCAGAAGCAGAAAGTGTGTACTTAACTGCTGCACCACCGGGCCAGCCCCTCACAATAATTTTTGAGCAAGTGGTCCTGCATTTTCATTTGCATTGAGTCCTGCAAATTATGTAGCTTGTCCTGACCAGGGGAGCAGAATTTTACAAAAGAGAGGACAGGAAAGAGTTTTAATCAAGAGGAGTTGGAAAAGGGGGGAACTTCTGTAGAAAAATGGCAATGAAAAAGCATTAGTACATTGCTGTCTTTCTCAAATTGCATGAAAACAAAGTAAAATAATGATAGAAAAAATATGCCATTTTCAATGACACGAGGAAAACATCACGCCCTCAAACCACAAATTATGAAGCACATATTTCGAATACTGTGCATTCTTAATGAGAAGAGGCAGAGTGTTGGCAGCTAACCTACACATACCATATTAGAATCTAGGAGGATTCAGTCCTCAAAGGCATTCCCAGTGATCCTTTGAGTAGTGAAGAGAGCTAAGGCGTGTACTCTGCGGAGGTGGAGTTCGTCTCTGTAGACACCCGGGTGGCATCATACAAAGGCAAGGCTGATGAGCCATTTATGTTCTCTATAATAGAGATTAAAACACGAGAGCCCACAGATGTATTTTGTATGCTTTGCATGGTGTTTTTAAAATATAGAAGTTTCACTTAAAAAAATCCGTATTTTGGATTCTATTAAAAAGGAAAATCTGGCCACAATGGGCTTACATAACAACCTGATGACAATCGGTTAAACTGAGTAGCTGCTATTCCCTTAGGATAGGGCACATACTGCAGTGTACCACAGGCCACACTTCTCTCTCTTGTCTTACACGTGGCCCATTTCACCCATTTAAATCATCAACTTTGCTTCTGTAAGCATCTGAGTTTCAAAGCCCTGGTATACGACCTAACCTTCTAACCTAGGGATCCCTCTAGGGGAAATGGAATGAAGGAGAGCTTTGCTGAGACTCATATTGACTACAGAGGGGAGAAATTTACCCAGGATAAAGGAAATCCTAGATTTGATGTGTGAGTATTTAAGAAAGCAAGCTACATGGAGACTATACGCTCACAGTACACTATGGACTCTCCACCCTATTCTTTTCCCTTTATTCTTAAGCAAAGTGAACATAAATTCAAAGGTGAATTTTAATCACAAATAAATCTGCTGGGGAGCCATGCATAACATTGTAATCAATCAGTTCATTAAAAAATGAGGGAAGAATAAGCAAAACGAATACTAAATAAATATATCAAAAATGAATATAAATATAAAGAGACCTCATATATTAATTCTCCAAAGTTTTACAGAGATTGTAGGCACCAGGAACAAAAAAGAATTCTAACTGATTTGCAGACAACAGAAGAGACAGCTCTGCAAAGTAGAAGAGCTCCAGAAAAGTATGGAAGAGGAAACAAATAAACCTTTACTGAGATAAAACTAAATAAAAACAACAAATTTAATTAATGTGACTGAAAACAGAATCGTGATAAAGACATATATGCTTGAGGAAGTCATAGCGAATGATAGAGACAAGAACAATGACATAACCATGATTATAGAGAAGATGACAACTATGGGCAAAGGAGAGCCAACATTCATAAAATTGTTTCCTGAGGATAAAAGGAGAACAAATGGTCAGAAAACATAGGGAAATCGTTCTAGGAAAAAGAAATGTTAGTGAATATGCATATTGAAATGTCATTCTATGTTGTTGGAAATATTGATAGAGAACCATAAGCACTAGGACACATCCTAGTTCCTTTACTTCAGTGAGAATCAATCATATGTGCAGCCCATCAGAAAAAGCACATCACCTGGAAAGGGGAAAAAATCAGGTTGGCCTCAGATTTTTTCATAGGAACACGTATTGCCAGAGACAATGGAACCAAGTCCTGAGGAAAAGAAAGTGTGAGCCAAGGATTTTACAGTCAGGTAAGCGTAAAAGTTTAAAAGCCACATACATTCTGAAACATGCAAGATCTTAGAAAATACAGCATTCGTTAATCTTGTTCGCACTTTACTTGTGAACAAAATCAGGTGGTCTTGACCACAGTATGTATTTCTATGCAGCAATGTTTGCTTTGCTGACTCCAATTTTGCAGAAAGAAAAATAGATAAGCATTGCATGAAGGCCTAAGTGCTGCATTAGGCTAACTTGTCTGTAGTAATAGGCTACTTGAACTGAGAACACCACGCTATTTCCAAGTGCAACTGGGCACAAAGGACTGCCTATTCTAGAGTCTTTTGGCTTCAGCTTGAGTCGGTAGGTCAATCTATTGGAAGTACCATTTTACCTTTATAACTTTGAAGACGCTGGAGCCTCTCTACAATGTTTAATACAGAGTTCACACCGGAGCGTTACCTTTTAGGAATTTTATTGTGATCATTGTATTTCGTGTTTAAGAGCACAGCTTTTGGGACCAATAAAGGTGGTTTATAGCTGTGTGATGTTAGTTAAGCAACTTAACCTCTCCAAGCTTCAATTACTCAACCTTAAAATAGAGGTAATAATTTTGCCATCAAGTAGTTCTTGTCAACACTAATCAAGTAAATGTATAGAAAACACTTATCACAAGATCCGGAACATAGATTCTGTGTGATCTGTTGCCCTTTTGTATATGTTATAACTGTAAATTGGAGTTGTTTTCACTTTCAAAAATACCGAAAGTTATTCACATAAAAGGCAGGCTAATTATACCATCTTAGAATTCAGTTCTGATCAACAAACATTTATTGGACATCTAGTCTATGGTAGACCCTGAATTAGGTGTTAATGGTACACAGATGAGTAACATGACTTTTACCCGCAAAAAGATTGTGGTCTCAAAGGAGAGATAACCTCACACCCAAATACTTCTAATCTAATAAGGAGATTGTTAAGAGAGGTGGCACAAAGTTTCCCATCCCTGTTTCTTATCAGAGGTCTCAAGCTGTGTTTCAGAATCATCTAAGGACTTTGTTAAAAATGGAGCAGAATTTTACCTGCATTTTAGCCACTGATGCAGGAGTCTCCATCTTTAACAGGTGATTCTTGTTTACACTAAAGCTTGGCACCCACCATTTTACGGGACTACTGAGGAAAACATTCTTAGCTCAACCCTGTGACACCTCAGCTGAGTCTTAAGGATGGATTATACAGTTGCTAGATGAAAAGAGGTGGAGAAAGCTTTCAGGGCCCAGGTCTCAGAATGAGCAAAGGTGTGGCTGCAGACAGAAATGGTGTGGTGTGTACGCAAGGTGGGGCATTCAGGACCACTAGAGCTCCCAGTGCCGTGGGGCTGTGTGGGAGAGTGTTGTCGTCAAAGACGAGTGAAGTGAAAGATTCTTGGCAAATTACCTCTTTATATTCTTCACCTTTTCCTCATGGTTTTGCCTTGTGTCACCATCTATTGATACCATCTATCAAATCATGCCTAGATCAGAGCTTCTCCTGAATCACTGAGGAGCAGTAGAATAATAGAGTTGAAGAGATGCAAGAGATTTGAAAATATCCTGAATTTACCCTTTTGCTTCCAGATGGACTGAATTTGAGAGGTGAAAGAGAATAGCATTTGATGCTCATTCTTTATCTCTTGGTTCATAATAACCTAGCATGCCTGTCAAAGCCTAGTAGCAGGTGCTAGCAGACCAAGAATTCCACTGGTGATACTATCAGGTGAGTTAGCATTCTGTAGGTTCTTACAGCTTAGCCCATGAGGTGTGGCAGGCCTGCACCTTTTCACTCCTACTGAGATTTCTCATAAACTGGATGCCTCAGAGATAGAGTATGTTATGCCTTCTCTTGTTTGGATTGCTTCATTCTCCCATGCTCCACCTTCTCTAGTCTACAGAATTCTCTTCTCAGTGACAACCTGGTTTCTTCCTAAGAACTAAAATCTATGAGCAGAGGGGCTGTTAGAGGTTGTAGTTTTATCATGAGCAATGGAGCCCAACCCAAAAGCAACGGCCAGACTTAATTCTGTCTTGTCTCTTCTAACGATACCACTCCCATTTGTCTTTGATCCTCAGGGAAGCATGTTTGCCTTGGGCACAGCACTTGTCTAGTAACCTGTGGAGGCATTAATTGAAGTGATTCCTATCTCAAGTTTTGATGAAGAGACTAATAATCTCCCAGCTTGGTGAGAAATGCTGTGCTTCACGTAGTGAGGTCAACAATCATTGAATTCCACTGGACGTTTCTGAATAGGAAGAACAGCAGTTAAAGATCTTTACCTTCTTTGCTTAGCTACCCCATCTAAACTGGACTCTCATGCTTAGAATACCAGCACCAAGTGCTGAGCCATCAATTAACTCTTGCTAACGTCTTTCAAATTCTCTGGGGATATCTTATTTGCTTCTGTTAAAAATTTAAAAATGAACAAGATCAGCAGAAGTCAAAGAAATATAAAGTTTACCCTTACTGATAACTCTCAAATTATGCTACTTTTATTTTTTGTAGTAATATTATATTGTAATTGAGTGATTCCAGCAGATGCATGAGTCACGAGTTTTGCTCTGTTTTTATCATATATAATTTTGATTGACAACAAATTTGTTCTTTCCAAGCCCCCATAACAAGTTATTTCTATAAAGGCTTTTTACATTAATTAGAACTCATGTTACAAATAACAGAAATCTAATCCAAAATACCTTAAACATAAAAAAAGTGTTCATTAGATTACGTAACTAAAAAGTCTAGTGGCAAATTGAGGTATCGTTTAGTTTAGGGGTTCAATGGGTTTCATCCAGAATTTCTTTCTCTGCCTCGCTTCCCAGCTTTGTGAGGTGTGAGTGCGTGTGTGTGTGAGCTGGGGGTATATGGGTCTAGGGTAGATGTATGTTTGTCAAACTCTCAGCTGTCTTTTCATTACTAACGGCTTCAGCACGTTGAATGAGAATAAATTTCCTGTACGACTTGGCTTAAGAGGGAGAATACAATTTCTGGCAAAGAGAAGAAGGGCATAGAAATTTGAAACAGAATGTGTTTAGGAAGCTTCAAATAGCTTGGTGTGGCTGGAATGCAGGGTTTCTGTGGGGGAGTAACAAGACGGCTGGGCAGATGCCGTATAAGGCTGGGCTCTGCAAATCTTGATAAAGGTCTAGAGATATTTTTATGTCAGCAACAGAGAGTCATCAAGGGTCTCTAAGCAGTGAAATATCATAAAGTTTGAACTTTAGTAAGATTATTCTGGTATTAATATGGAAAGTGGATTTGACAAAGTTAAGACAGGAAGCCAGGATTGCTCATGGTGAAATAATGACAGACGATGAGGATCTGAACTAAGAGAGATATAATGAAAGTATAGAGAAGAGGAAACATGTTAAATATCTTTGACAAGTTGAACATTTAAGGTTTAGTTATCAATTAGAAGTTAAAGGTGAAGGAGTAGAAGAAGTTAAGGGAGAGAGAACAGGAATAAAATGACTTGTAGGCTTCCAACTTGGATGAATGGTAGTACATACAGAGACAGGAAAAATAGAATGAGGAGCGGATTTTTCTGGAGTTGAGGTGGGTTAAGGGACACGTAGCCCGACAGACCAGCAAGCACTCTCATGCAGAACCAGGTCCATGGGCGCTTTCTCTCAGCATCCTGCAGAGAGACAGGCTTGGGGCCTGGGAACGGTTGAATACTCTATGGGACTGGGCTCCAGTGGAGGGATCCTGCCCTCACGAGGCCTTCCTTTTTTATTTGTGCAAACCTGAGAGCAACTTTATGGGAAGAATAAGCATTTTGGGGGCAGAGGTGAAGCGGTCAGAGCCTACGTGCTAGCTGTTAAGAGAGCTGGAAAATATCAGGTTTGCAGGGCCTAGACTTTAAAGGCCTGAGTCTCATGGGAATTTCAGGTCAAATGAAGCCCCTGAGGGTAGAGGAAGCCCACAGTTCCAGATGGCTTTTTGTTAGGTTACCCAAGATGCACTCCTGAGATCCTCCTTTAGATAGTTCTTCTTGTCTCCACAGATGTTTTCAGTAGTCACTTGTAAATATGGTCCTGCAGTACTGAAGGAAGTATATTTTTGAAAGTTATCAGCATATATGTTGATAGTTAAAGTTTTGGATGAGGATGGTATTGCTCAAGGAGAATACATCATGTTGGCAAAGAAGAGAGACAAAGAAAGAAATGTGGGAAAGCCCAACATTTGAGGGGGAGGGGGGGAAGAAGAGAGCTCATGAGAGGGATGAAGAGGGACCGGGGAGGAGCAGGCACGGGATAGACAAAAACTAGAAGAGAGGGATATCCTGAATGTTAAATAAGACTTAGTGTGAAGATGCTGCTGAGACATCAATGAGTTAAGGAGTAGAGATTGTTCGGTGACCCATATATGCCCCATTTTAAAAGAAGTTCACGTTATCATGTTTCTAATTTTGAATGAGTCCATATGTACTTTTTTTTTTCTGGTGCTGTTTCTTTTTCTTGACAGCGTATTATTAAATGGATGATGTCTGTTGTATCTATGGCATCTTAGAATTGAGGAAATTCGTTAATTAGGAAGTTCTTAGAGATCTTAGCAAGGATAGCTTTGAAACACCAGCAAGTATTGTAGTAGGTACCCAGAGACACCTGGGAAGTGTTCCATAACCCTACCTCCTCCTACCAAGAGCTTGAAAAGGCAGGATATAAGATGAAGAAAATTACCTTTAAGAGTTAAATTAATGACTCAACAGGTTAAAATAGGTAAATACCAAGTCACGTGATTCAAGACAATCAGAAGGTAGCTTGTTCATCAAAGGAAGTAGATAAAGCAGAGTGGCAGAGATAAATACTGGTCGTGCCCATTTAAACACCTCCCTCCCGAGGGATCTGGGAATCTTGACCCACAAGCTTGGAGTAGTACAGCCTCACTGACATGGCCATTCTTGTTTGTGAAGATTAATTCACCAGGCCATTTTGGTGGGATGAACTTAAAATAGCCAAGCTTATGAAGCTTCAAATTATAATTTGGCTAGATTATCAAGCTTCAAATTATAATATGGCTTTCCTAGGTACATATTCCATATGTTGAGTAGAGTGATACAGTGAAAGATATATTTCTTATGTAGATTAATGCTATCATATTCTTTCTTGCTTTTGATTTGCTAGTAAAATTAGGTCTCTGAGTCTGAGAGGATGGAGATCAGAAGAAAGTCATCATGCCCAGACTGGGAGCTCCCATGGGAGACAGATAATTGGCCTCCTGTAGAACTTCTCTATGTTGCTGCTTATCTTGGAAACTCTGCCACTATAACTTAAAGGAAAAAGGTGATAGGTTTTAATATAGGGACCAAACATCAAAAAACAACAAAACAAAACAACACCCAAAATTTCGCTATGAAAGCCCAACATGATGAGTGATTAATTCCGGTTTAAGGACTTTTATTTGCTAAAGGAGGTGGTCTTTCTATGAGCTGGACTTTAAATAATAGAAAATATTATTTCAAACAAAGATAGGATACAAAGTACACTTCAGGCAGAAGAAATTGTGCACATAAAGGATGGAAATCAGGAAAGAATAATCAATGTCATTACAAAGCGAGTCACTAAGCAAATCATTACCCAAATCTAAGAAAAAATGAGTAATTCAAAGTTTACCCTAAAAAATATGTCAGGACTGGATCCCCTTAAGATGTAAATTTTCCTCATAGAAAATGCTGATCCATTTTTGAGCAGGACACAGTACTCTAAGGTCAAACTAAAATCTGCAAACATAAGTTACCTCCATCCATTTAAGATATTTCATAACATCAGCTCTGTTTTGATTTAAATTTAAATTGTAGGTCGATAGTTAATGGCCAATATAGTAAATCAGATATTTCAGTTTCACAAAGAGGTTCTTGGAAAGATGAATGTTGAATTTCACATAGAAAGCGTGCAGCATACTTAGAGTTGGATAATTAGAAAAGTCTAGGGCCCCCATACAATTTCTGTAGCTAAGACTTCATTTACTAAGTAATATTTTATAATTCTTAGAGAAAATAACTAGTGTTAAATCAAGCTCAACCACGTTCTGGGGGGTGAAGGATGACAAAAGAGGGATAGGAAAACATTTTACCAGTTTCCTGTTACAGAACTATACAGTATAAAACCTAATTTTATTTAGCACTCCTCAAAGTGGCAATCAATGGTTTCCTCACTACTAGAAGGTAAAATAAATAAGCCACACCTGTGTGAAAAACAGCACTCTGATTATGTTACTACTTTCAAGTTCATGGAAAAAGAAAGGTTTTTAAAAATACTTTTTTAGTTTTATTAACTTTGCTTTAAATTACCAATTACTAAAACTCACTTAGCCAATCATTGCTGAGGAACTCTAAACAATAGTCAGGCATTTTGCAGTACATATTAATGTAAATCTCTGCCCACTTGGGTATATATTAGAGCATTGATCTCAATAACTCTTTAGAATTTGTTTTGTTTTGTGGCTGGGTTGGCAGTAGATCTTGGCTCTCAAAGATGCAATATGGAGTGATTTTGATTCTGTGTGCTGACACGAAGGAAATGACAGGTTAATATTCTTCATTCTTTTTCACCTGGTAAATGAATACTATCTTTTCTTTGTGATATGCCAATGTCTTTCGGTGAGAGTCTAAGCAGTATCCCCAGACCAGGACATAAGAGAGACCTGATAAATGTGAGAGAAAGAGAGAGAGAAAGGCGGGTGGGGGGAGAGAGAGAGAGGGAGAGAGAGGGAGAGAGACAGAGAGAGAGATTAAGATTTGCTGAGGTGTGTATCCAAGGAAGATTTTTTAAGCTTTATCTCAATGATAAAACTTGAATTGTTTGGACTCCTTGCTGATAGCAAAGATGGCTTTCTTTTAAATCATAGGCGTAAAATAAACCTGACGGTTTGAAATGTGAGTCTCACCTACTACTGCATAGTGCATTTGGGGCGATTTTTCATTAGCATAAAAAGAGACAAGGCATCTTCCCAGCCAAGAGGCATGCATAATTATACATTGGCAGGGCTAATATAACAGGAAAGGTCCTGGAAAAGCAATACTCCACAAGTCAGTGACAGGTTTACTGAGCCACAGAAATTACCTGTGTTTTCATTTCTCCTTATGGGTGATTAATTTGGATGCCCTGTTTGAAGTGTCATAATCCTGCTTAAGCATATTTGAAACATGACTGGGTGCTACACTCATCTCTTTGTAACGGAGGCAAATTCTCTTTTTTCAAACCAAGCCCCTACTACCAGCAGATGTTGTTTGTAGGATGGGTTACTAGGGAGAGAGTATTTTCTTACTATGGGGCTAATAAAATTAAGTTTAGTATAAGCCCTCAGAAAGGTTCCATGAAAAGTTGTTTTATTGTTAATTTTTGGAGAGTGGAACTTCCTTATGTAGAGCTTATGGAGTTATTCAGAGAGCCAGAAAATTGATGGTGATTCCTGTGTGTCAAACATTGTGCCAGCAGATGGCATATGAAATGGGACTGACGTTCAATAGGAACATATGGAGATGAAAAAATAAATGGGTATAAACTAGAGATTGGAATTTTTTAAAGAATGTTCGATTCACTTCACTTATATATTTTTGTCTCTTCTTTTTCAGTTGATATCCCCTGTGTTCTAGAAAGTAGTAATGCTATAGAAAGTATTCACAATTCCTGAAATGTAAGCAAAAGTCAGAAGACAAAGGGAGAAAGAGAGAGAATGCTGTAACCATTAACTTCCAAACCTTTACTCAGAGTGTAAATGGAGAAACGAAAGCTCAGTCTAGTTCTATTGAATGCTATATGGCATTCAACAGGGTAAGTAGCTAAGTCAACAGTGTGGGTAATTATCACATCTTGTTTGTCATCTCTGACTGAGTGTCCACAGCTCAGCCTCTTAAGTGTCCTGGAAGTGTCCAATCTCCAAATGACTGTTTATGACAATGAGATACATTTTAAGAATAATGTCCCCCATTAAGAGGAATTATTTTAAAGGTGACTCACTTTTGTTGACCCTTCCTTTCAACTTGCCTCCTTTCCACATAACACCAGGAAGAGGATGCTCCACCATCCTGGTGGCTGGTCTACAAGGATCCAAATGTTTTGTTTTCTTTAAGGCAATGTGTGTCTTAGACCAAATTGTAAAGTAGGTAAATTTGTGGAAGTTTTGGAAATTGTAGAAGGCCAGGAAAGGAGAAATTTCTAAGCCCTTCAAATCATAACAAATTGCATATATATTAAAGCTACAAAAACAAGAGAACTTTATTTGAATATTTGAACTGCAGGCTTTTGAAAAGTCTCAATTTTGTTAATCTTCCAAGTTGCATGAAAGGCTATTATAAGGATTTTTATTTAACATAGTACTGTGATTCTCTAGCTGAAGGACAGAATCAAAACATAATTACCCAAATGTGTTTTATAGTCATCGTTGAATCTCATCTAATTTCCACAATTATTAGTCTTAAATTCTAATACCAGTTGATACGGTCTTAGGGAATCCAAGCTAGTTTTAATGTTCATTCAAGCAAGATAGAATTATGCAAACATTCTATTGGGAAAAAAATGCCCATAATGCATTATAAAACCAAATTGTGAGTTCTGATTGTCATGATTTTGGGTTTAATGTGCAATGCTCCTCCTCGGTGTTAGCAGATATTTTAAAATTTCATAGAAAATGAAATGTGCATGTGTAGTTCACATGAAAATGAAAGCAATGTGTGAGCTTCTGAAATTATAGTGAAGATGATTAACAACAAATTCAAGATTAGAGAGCTTCCACAAAAAGTACCACTGCAAGGACTTATCTCTCTTATAAAGATCCCTCATGTAGAGAATAAAGCCAATTAGGCATGTGCTACAGGTTGGATTGTGCCCCTCCATCATTTCATATGTTGAAATCCTAACCCCTACTTCTTCAGAAGGTGATTTATTTGGAAATAGGGTCATTCTAGGTAGAATTAGTCAAGGTAGGATGAAGTCATACCACAGTAGTGTGAGCCCCTAATCCAATTGACTTGTGTCCTTATAACAAGAGGAAATTTGGAGCCAGACATGCTCACAGGAAGAGCAGCATGTGAGGTGAAGGCAGAGATGGGGGTGATGAAGCAGAAGCTAAGCAATGTCAAAAGTTTCCAGCAAACCACCAGAAGCTGAGAGAAAGGCATGGAACAGATTATCCCTCACAGCTCTCAGAGAAACCAGCCCTGCCAGCATCGTGATTTTGGATTTCTAGCCTCCAGAACTGTGAGACAATAAATTTCTGTTGTTTAAAACACCCAGTTGGTAGTACTTTATTATAGAAGCCCTAGCAAATTAATATAGCATGCCTTTGAAATTAAAGACTAACACCTACATTTTCTAAGAAGAGTGAGACAGTTTTCCTCGTCTTCTCTGTGTCAGTTTGGCTATCCCTTTATCAGGAGTCCCCAAGTGTGCCATGAAGAGTCACATGGCTTCTCCAAAAAATTCCATGAAATCCAGCTGCTTTCAAAGATATGAGTGTCTTGTCAATTGGCACTAACTAGAAAATGCAGTTAGAGAAAGAGTTTTGCCAACAGCTTTCAGTTTCCTAGAACTAGTGGCTTCTGGCCACAACACTGAACTTGAACTTGGATGATTTTTTATAGCACCACCTTTCTCTCTCAGATATTTGAATTCAGAATCTTAAACATGACAATAATTCTGTAAGTATGGGACATGAAGAAGAGGTAATGTAATAAGAAATAAATATCAGGCTGGCCTAAAGTATCTTCTTTCTAACTCTGAATTCCAGAAGGCAGTGAGGCAATTTTTTGCATTATTTTAATGGAAAAGGATGTGATCTTCACATTTTATATATAGCAAATTACTCATACAACTAAAATACAGAAGTATAATGCCAATGAAAAGAAAAAATCTCGAAAAATTATTAATGCTTGTGACAGATTGTATTTTCCAACAACACCTGCCGCAATATGGCCCCTTGAATATAGATGAGTTTTTGACTTGCTCATAACTATTGAAATGCAGTGAAAATGATGCTGTGTGAATTCTGAGGCTAGGTCATGAAAGGTGATGCAGCTTCTGCTGGGTTAAGTGGGAGGTTGGCCCTGGAACTCTGAGACACTCTGTAACAAGTTTGACTTATCTGAGGCATCAGTGCTGTGAGGAAGCCCAAGCCACATGGAAAGGCAACATGGAGGAGTTCCAGCTCAGAGTGTGAGCTGAGAGTTCCAGACTGGGCTGACAGTCAGCATGAACTGCCAGGCATGCCTTTAGATGATTTCAGCCCTCAGTCTTTGAGTTGTCCCAGCTGAGATCCAGAAATTTTGGAACAGAGAGAAGTCATCTGTACTACGACATTTTAAATCTTGACCCATAAAATTAGCGAGCAAAATAAAATGGTTATTTTATGACACTAAGTTTTGTGGTAGTTTGTTAGGTAGCAACAGCAACCGGAAGAGTAGCTTGGTGAACGTTTCCTCTTGTGCAGAAGACCCAAACCTCTGAAACGCTTCTCCCTCTTCAAGCCACAGTTTTGCTGGTAAGTGACATATTATTAAAGAACTATTTATTAACTTTAGAAAAAAAGCCACATTTCTGATCTTTTTCTTCCTTCAGCTAAGAGGGGTTTCTACAATTCATCCCTGTTTAGATCTCTCTCAAATACCGAACTTTTATGACCCAAATCTTCATAAATATAATGATGTCCTTCCCTTAAGCATTACTTCTTACATTTTTATAAACATTTTATGTATTACTTATTTACTATTTTGGCATAAATATTTTTATTTTCTAAATAATATAGCAAAGTTAGACAACCTGCAAGACAACTATTATTAATATTATTAAGATATCTTGTGAAATTCTCTTAAAGTTTTCCTAATATATTAGTACTTTAGGATTTTAGGTCTCTGTCTTCACATTGATGTAAGTTGGTTTAACGAATTGGCTTTGTCATCATTAATGTCTAGGAATATCAGATCATTTTTACTAAAAATGAGTTTGGTTGGTATTTCACGTAGATCGTGAAATGTGGTGTTCACTGTTGGCTCGTGAGTTTTTTCCCGTATTACTTCAGATGTAAGGCCCCAATATTACGTAGATTCCTTCCTTAGTGCTTGAGGCACAAGAGCGCATATCCAACATTTAGGGGGCATTAAGAAGAAATTAGAAGAAGATGTTTGTTTTAAAGACCTGAATTTTCTCAGTGTATACAAATATAGTAATTAAATAAAATTCGTTTTATTTGCTGCAACCAATTTTCCTGTCTATAGGGGCGTACCTCTTTTATCTTAGAAGTCATTCTCACCGTCCAGACTTACATTCTGGGAAGGCCGCTGCAGGCAATGGTGACTCTTAGGGTAATACTTTATTGCTTTTTTACAGATGACTTCAGACTTTTATTTCAGTCTCTTTACAGAGTACAGGATGCTAGAACAATTACAATGTTTTTACAGCAGTAGGACTTCTTGAGGAAAAGTCTTATCTGTCTTGTGTCAACAGATATTTTTTTCCCATAATAGGAAAAGTGATTAGATCAGGAAGAAATCTCGCTTTCTAGGGGCCAACACCTGAGTTTGATTAAAGTTGTCTGTGAAGACGTTTGGTTTATCAGTAATCTGAGGACTAGTAGAGATGGTCCCATTAAGTAGATAAATCAGCAGAAAGTGTTTGCACAGTGGTGAGTTGTTTCCTCCGTGCCTTAAAGCCATTCTGACCTTGCATGTAGGGCAGAGCTGGCTAAAAGTTAGCTAGATTTTAATCTCCAGGATGTAGATTATGGTGCATTTCATTTGGGTCAGTTGGCAGGGTCTCTCACACTTAACTACTGTTTGTAATAATCTGGTTTACTATCATCTAAGGCTTTGTGACTCATGGTGTGGTTCACAGACTAGCAGCTTCAGTGTCACACGAGAGCTTGTTGTAAATGCAGAATCTCAGGCCTGTCCCAACCCTACTGAATCAGAGCCTGCATTTGGGAAGGATCCTATGTGCACACTAAAGTTTGAGATACTCTGCTCTCAGATAAGACGTCCTTGGAACTGGGCGGATGCAGTGTTGTACATTGAAAGTCCATGTGTCCACTCCTATGTATGGATGGATGGAGAGGGAATCTCATTACGGCTTTTTCTGTTCTGGGTAGTACCATATAACCATGAATGGGTGCTCAATCTGTAAAAGCATCAGAATGATAGTGTTACATGTCTAAATATTTAGCAGCCATGCCCTTTGTTCCATTTGTTTGAAAAAGTTTAGTGCTTGAAGAGACATACCCCAGCAAAGAAATGAGTGTGAAGATATCAACCTTGAGAAAGGTGAAATTATGTCATGGAAGGACTGAGTGACTCGCAGGCCAGCTCTTGGAAGAACAACATTTTGCGCCCAGTGTGGGCTGTGAAGCCAGACCGGACTGCAGTCCCTTTTTTAGCTGCTCCCTGTGTCTTTTCACACAGCTGGCTCCATTTTACTCTTTAGGCTTCAGATTGACTTCAGATTGACTTCAGATTGACTTCAGATTGTTTCCATTCTGAAACATAACCTTCGTGTGGAGCAGGAAATTATCTTTTGTTTTCCATTGTTGTAAGCCCTGAGTCCAGTGTCTGACGAATAGTCTATCAAGATGCACTTGTCGAAGAAACAAACTGCATCTGGCTTCCTCGCTTACTTGCTATATAATCTTGGGTAGTTCATGTAACCACTCTGAGCATCAGTTTCCCATCAGTAAGTTAGGTGCATACCCACTTCACTAGGTTATTGGGAGGACTAAAGGAGATACTATATGTAAGCCCTTAGCATGCTCCCTGGGATATCATAAACACTCAATTAATTTTAGTTTAAATCTAAGTACTCAATGTGGTTATGGAACCAAGTGAAAAATAATTCTTGACTTAGGAATGTATAACATAAAAATAAAACAGTTTAGTTTATATACTTAGCACTATCTTGCATGTTACAGGTGTTGGTGTAGGAACAAAATGAAAAATTGCAAATAATCAGAAGTGCAGAAGCTCTATCAGATTGCAGTTTCTCCGTTGTATACTCTTGTTCTCTGGGGTTTTATGAACTTGTTTTTTGTTTGTTTGCTTTGTTTTGTAACGTAGGAGAGGGAACTGCCCAAGGACAGCCTTGTTGGTATAAAAATGGAAACTGGCAGGCTTGCTTTGCTAGGGCTGCTGGATGCTCCTCTCCGCAAATCCTGAAAATTGCTTTATTCCGTTTGGAGCCAGGGCGGGTGTGCTGAACATGCACCCTAGCCTGAGCCCCAGTGCCCGAAGGCCCCCTAGCATCTCACTGGTCCACTTACCAGCTGTTTCTTCTCCTGATAGGATTACATTATCCTATATAATATCTGCTTGCTGATGCTTTCACTGAATATTAGATATCTCCTAAAATTCCTGATTTTTGAATTTTTTTCTCAGTTTGTCTTTAAGTAGAGAGCAAATAAAAAATTCAGATGTAATTTGATCTATATAATTTTTTTGTTTATTTTCTTTGCTTGAGGAAGATTAGCCCTAAGCTAACTTCTGTTGTCAATCTTCCTCTTTTTGCTGAGGAAAATTGTTGCTGAGCTAACATTTGTGCTCATCTTCCTCGATTTTATATGTGAGATGAGGCCATAGCATGGCTTGATGAGCAGTGTGTGGGTCCGTGCCTGGGATCCAAACCCTTGAACCTCCAGCCACTGAAGCAGAGCACATGACCTTAACCACTACACCACCGGGCTGGCCCCTAATTCTGGTTTTTAAACCCATCTAAACCACTAAATTCCATTAAAAAGCTAATATATTTAAGACACATCTCCCGAGTGACTATTTTCCTTCAGAAGAAATTAGTCACCAGACTGATTCTATGCTTTCTACTACACAAGAGATGCAGGACTGTATGCCCACCAGTACGTTCTTCTCTCTTCCATTACAATCAGTAAGAAAAAATGTCTTCCTTATGCCTTTTAATCAGGGTTAGGGATGGAGATTATGGTAGGAGAACCAATGGGGGTGGAAAATGTATGTGGATAGATTTCTTGGGACTTAGAAAACTTAAAGAAACTTTAAATGAAAACTACTGACCATACTATTTTATACTTAAGCATCAGACTTTACTTTGGTTTAGCATAAGTTTCTTGCCATCTTTCAATGGTAAAACATAAAGCAAGAATTATATTTGTTGAACTTTATCAGCGTTTCATTTGAATAATCCATTTGAATAACTATCTTTAGGCAAAAGTGTGAAACTCCAAGTGGATCAGGAATAGCTGATTTTCTTTATCTCCATGAAAAATTTGCATATTAAAAATGGCATATGTAAGATAGAGATACTAAGAGAGAACATTTTCCAGCTCAAAAGTCATTTTACCTCTAAAGTCTTAATATTTTTTTCTACTTAGAATAGAGTCCACTTAGTTTACCAAAAATGAGAACAAAGTAGTAGATATTCCTAAAATATGTCAATACTTTTGGTAAAGTCATAATTGAGATAGTGTAATTTTAGTGTGTTATTTGTTAGGGATGGACCCATAGATATATGAAAAAGATGACATTTTAAATCAGTAGGAAAAAAGATAATGTTATCAACATGGAAAACCTAAAATTATAATTTGACCTCACTCCATATGCAAAAATAATTTCCATGCAAACTAAGGAACCTATGTGAAATGCAAAACCTTTTACATTTTTGCAAAAATACAGGAGAAGGGTAGGAGACAATTTCATGAAAAAAATATAGAAAAATGCTGTTAGATTTGAGTGCATTAAGGTTTAAAATTTTCTTGCCTCAAAAAAGATAAGAGATAGGGTGGAAGAAAATAGTTGCAATTTGTGTAGCCAACATGTAACATCTAGAATGTACTGAGAACATGAAATTAGAACACAAGTAAAATCATCAGTTAACCTAAGAGAAATATGAATGGACAATAAACTTATAAAGAGCTGCTTAGGGGCCAGCCTCGTGGCCGAGTGGTTAAGTTCACGAGCTCTGCTTTGGCAGCCCGGGGTTTGCCGGTTCAGATCCTGGGGTGCAGACCTATGCACCGTTTATCAAGCCATGCTGTGGCAGCATCCCACATGGAAGAACTAGAATGATGTACAACTAGGATATATAGCTATGTACTGGGGCTTTGGGGATTAAAAAAGAAAAAAAGAAAAGAGAGGAAGATTGGCAACAGATGTTAGCTCAGGGCCAACCTTCCTCACCAAAAAAAGCATTCTTTAGGAAAAATAAAAAAAGAGCTGCTTAACCTAACTAGTAATTAGAGAAATGTTAATTAAAAAAAAATGGGATCACATTTTATACCTGTCAGATGGGCAAAAATAAAGCTACAATGCCAAGTATTGGTAACAGGGTAGAGAAATGCAAATTCACACGATTCTGGTGAGAAGAATTAGTCCAACCCAGTTTAGAAGGCAATCTAGCATTATGTAGAGAAGCTGAGGATTTATGATGAATTTTGTCTCAGCAATTCTTTTTGTAAGCCCATCCTCTGCAGAAATTCTTGCCCACATGTGGGAAAACATCCACGAATGCTTTTTGCAGCATTGCTTTTAAGAAAGAAAAACTGGGTACACCTCTGTCTCTATAAATGGGAAATGGATAAACAAAGGGTGACAGAGGTATACAATGGAATATTATACAGCAATTAAAATGAATGCACTAAAATGAAGTATATCAACATAAATACATATCAAATACATGTCATTAAGTATTCACATATTCTTTAAAAACACACAAAAAAGTCTTAAGTTCCCTGTCTATGTACCCAACATGCCTTGGACTGGACGTCATCTTTGTGAGTATTTATCATTCACTTACAAGAGGGGTAGCAAAGTTGAGAATTCAGGTCTGAGCATTTGTGTCTTCCTCTCACTCTGTCCCACCTACGAGCCTGACATTCTGCGTTGAGACTGTGGGTTTCTTCCTGCTCCCTTTGAGAAAGGAAGCCATGTTCTTTTGGAGGCTAGCCTCGCCTCGGCAAAGAGCGGAGCCTGGTCTTTCACTGTATACTCCCTGTAAAAATCTGACACGATCATTGACAGGAAAAGCTATTCAGCACATTGTGAAGCTGTGGAAGTAGAACAAGCTCAAAATCGTGTAGTAATCAATTAAAATGTGAGCCAACTGAAGAGTTTCAGAAGGTCCAAAGAAATGATAAATTCCCCACTGCTTTCCACACAGAGTATTCAGTTAATTGATTGGACATTTCTTCAAAAATTATATATTGAAACCAATATGTGGTTTTTCCTACATGTTGGAACTGTGAATGAGGACTTTCACTTTTCCTTAAATGTGGAAAAATAATACCTGTGTAGTATTTATGTTCATTTCCCTGGTGTAAAGTTAAATTTTGCAATTGATATTTTTAATATCTTTATGACAGCTTAGAGTATACAATTATTTTCTAATTTTAATTGTTTTCTATGAAAATATATTTTACAAATAACAAAGTATATATATATTATGAATGTATAGAAACAAATTAAAAGCACTCAGTTTCATTAAATCAGGGAAATGAATGTTAAAATCACAGTATGATACCTCTACAAACCCCCCCAAAGGAATAAAAAGCAAAGTACTGACAATACCAAGGACTGATGGAGGTGTGAAGCAGCTGATGCTCTCATCCATTTATCTGGTAAGAGTCTAAAGATAGCTCAACCACTTTGGAAAACTGTTGGACAGTATCTAAATTTTCAACACAGACATACCCTGTGACTCAGTAATTAAACTCTTAGGATCGCACAGTTAGAGAAATGCGTGTGCATCAAAGTGGCGTCATTCCTAATAGCCCCAAAGTACAAATGACCCATATGTCTTTCGCCAGCCACTAGATAAGTTGGGTGTAGTCACACGGTGAAGTGCTATCCAGCAATGACAAGGAGCAGGCTCCTGCTACATAAAACGTCATGGAAAAGTCTCACAACATAGTGTTGAACAAAAGAAACCAATGCAAAAGAATACATACTGTGTAATTCCCTTTATATGGAATTTACCAGGCAAACCTAATTTACGGTTTTAAAAATTTACTTTAAAAATTTTCCATGGTATTAGTTCTGTAATCTGCAAAAATAATTCTAAAGTTTATCTGGATGAATAAACAAGCAAGGAAGCTAAGAAAAATTTTAATATTAATACTGACAAGCATTATCTTGCTCTATCTGGTTGTAAAATATTTTAGAAATTACAATAATTGAAACAATTTTGAACTGGTTCAAAGGGGAGTTCAAGGGAAAGGGAAAATTTCCTGTAAAAGATGCTGACCACCATAAAATTTATGAGAAATAATTTAATAATTATCAAGTACTCTCTTCAAATGAAATATGAATGACTATATGAATTATTGTTATTAAAACATTACTGAAGTGTATATATTTACTAAGGAACACTTGAGGAATTATTGTGAATTAAAACACATCCATGTAGGTCAAGAAATGGCACTGCAGAAGCTCTCCTCATACTCCTCCCAATCTTCACCCCCTCCCTTCTTCCCCAAACTATTATCCTGCCTTCTGACATCCTGGATTAGTTTTGTCTGCTTTTGAATTGCGTATAATTGGATTAATGCTGCATGTATTCTTTTATATCTGCCTCTTTTGCTCAATATACAAAGTATTTTTTAAATAATATCAAGAAAAATGATAAATCATTTGCAAATTAATTGAGTTTTTTACCTTATAATGGACACTAACATTAAAAGCCAGAAGAAAACATAACTGGAACTTTAAGTGAGGGAAGGTATTTATAACATAAAATCAATGGAGGAAACCACAAGGGAACACGTTGCTAGATCTGAGTTAAACAAAATTAAATCTATATCAAAAGTGCTATAAAAATTAAAAGGTAGGGGCCAGCCCTTTGGCCGAGTGGTTAAGTTCGAGGGCTCCACTTTGGTGGCCCAAAGTTTCGCTGGTTCAGATCTTGGGCACGGACACGGCACCGCTCATCAAGCCATGCTGAGGCGGCATCCCACATGCCACAACTAGAAGGACCCACCACTAAAAATACACAACTATGTACTTTGGGGAGTTTTGGGGAGAAAAAGGAAAAATAAAATCTTAAAAAAAAATTAAAAGGTAAATTAAGTGGGAAAAATATGTGCAACAATATGACAGAAAAGCATTAACATGTACTTTAGATAAGAGTAACTCTTATGGATCAATAACAAAAATATTACCCCAACAGAAAATTGAACCAAGATACAAATAGACAAATCACAGATATAGATTAGCATAAACAGATAATTTTATGTATCTAATCAGCAAAAATATATCAATTTATAGAAATCTATTTTAAGATAATGATCTGAATTTTACCCAAATATTTATATATAAAGATATTTTATAAATTTTAAAACAATCTAAATGTTTAATGGTAAGGTGAATTATCTTGTAGATAATAAAACATTCTCACTTTGGAATATTATATAGTCATTAAAATTATGCTTTTAATGAATATTTGATGATAAAGAAAAAGTCTTGAGTGTATAATGTTAATTATAAAACGTTTTTAAATATGCCTTGTGAATGTGTTCATGTGTCTATATGTTTACATGAAGAAATTTGGGGGGCTGGCCCGGTGGCACAGTGGTTAAGTGTTCACATTCTGCTTCGGTGGCTCAGGGTCCGCCGGTTTGGATCCTGGGCGTGGACACAGCACTGCTTGACAAGCCATGCTGTGGTAGGCATCCTATATGTAAAATAGAGGAAGACGGGCACGGATGTTAGCTCAGGGACAGTCTTCCTCAGCAAAAGGAGGAGAATTGGCAGAAGATGTTAGGTCAGGGCTAATCTTCCTTAAAAAATAAAAATAAATAAAAAAATTAAAAAACAAAGAAATTTGGACAAAATTTCTTCAGCCTCATGGCTCTGATGGCCTCAGGGTGGTTGGTGAGATTACAGTGACTTTCAGTTTCTTCTATTAATTTTCCAGATTTTCCAAATTTTCTACCTTGGACTCTTTTAATCCTTTCATTCAAGCAGCGAATATTTATGCACCAGGAACTGTATGGTTAGAAGAAAAAGGGTAGAGAAAAGGATCCTATCTAGGAATCACAGAGTGGCAAAGGAAGGGAAAAGATCAAGTGGCAATCCTCCAGGTGTCCTGGCCAGTGGAGGACTTCCTGCTGTGGCTTCGTCTCGCCGTTGCGTCTCCTGTGTTCCCCTGCACAAGCTCAGCTTTGCCTGAGCTCTCTTTGTTCTGGATGTTATGCCCACATGTGTCACAGAATCCAATTTTTGTCACAAAAGTTGTGACACAAACACAAAATTAATCGACATCTTTTGTGCAAATACAAAAATGAGTGCTCCCTGAAGAGGGAATAATTCTCACCTATTTCATAGTAGAATCAATTTTGATCCCTGTAGTGTTTTCATTGTCTGATAGAACTAGACTATTTTTAGGAAACATTAAAATAAAATTTTATCTTAAAGCAAAAAGCCCTGCTTGCTGTCTAAAGGAGGAGCTAACTGTTGCATGTGTTCAGCTTCCACCGGTACACACTTCCACCCATCGAGTTCGGGTAACCATGCGGCAGGCTTCCTCCGAAAGCAGTCGTTAGCCTACTGTCAAGCTGTCACGCACTTTTTGGTACCATCTGTCTCCTCTGGCACATATGACTGCTGTGCAGTCTGGGGCAGAGCAATTTACTCCTTTACCGAAAGGTCCAAAGCGCATTTAAAATGTAATTTACTCTATCATTATTTTTTCAAGGTGTTCCTGAGAACACTGGGCCTGGTGTAGATTTGGGCATGAGTTTGACCAGAATCCAGCTCATTTGTTCTTCAAACAGAAAGTACAAGTACCTTCTACAATGTAATCTAGAAACAATAAAATGATAGCTGAGCCACCTAGGCATAAACATCACTGGTTCATTCTCACATATTCTTAGTCAGGCATTTATTGTTTTTTTAAGTCAATAGCATAACGATTAGTAAACAAATACACCCCTTATTATATGCACACCTTCTTTTAAAGCAAATTCTCCATGCTTTCCAACTCTTCTAATGCCTGCTCCTTAGGCATTTGCCTCCAGGACCTGATATTAGAATACTGAAACATTTTCACGGACTACTAAATAGTTTTAGAATAAACTAGGCCGTGGCCCCAGGGAGGAAATGGCTCAGCTTCAGGGATGCATAACCACCCATATATTTGGTAAGCGCCGATCATTCTGCTGCACAGACTCAACAGGCTGGTCCCTATAGCCGCTCGCTTTCCCCTTTCAGTCCTTTCCTACCTAGAACCTTGAGGCTGTGTGTCCTTTGGCTCATGCTGCTGGCCAGCTCTTCCTGTTCTCAGCTGTGTTATCTAAGTTTTCTCTGATACTCACTTTGCCACTAAAATGCTTCATAAAAATTTGTAGTGAAATAGCCTGCCAGGCCCCATTCTTGTCTATGTACCAATCTAGCAAATATTAAAATCTTGCAAAAATCTTCATGCTAAATTAAATAAAGCAAAGACAGAGCTCAAGACGAGAAATATAATAATTACTTTACTAGACTCGGGCTTCTCCTTGGTATTACCTGAATAAAAAAATACTGAAATGTTTCTCAATTTTCCTCGTTTACATTTTTTCTGCACCATTTTAAATAAGGTATGACTTAAAAATTATTCTTGTAACTACATATGGTGACAGATGTTAAGTGGACTTATTGTGGTGATCATTTCACAATATGTACAAATATTGAATCATTATGTTGTAGACTGTAAACTAATATAATGTTATATGTCAATTGTACTTCAATAAAAAAAATAAGGTACGTCTAATCTCTGGGAACAAACCCTTTGCATAAATGATCAAATTTCATGCACTTCTACTGTTACCAAAAGTGCATGTATGGCAAGTCAAATATTACATAATATGCTACCCTCTCCTGGCCGTAGGTATATAACGAGGAGTCAGACTTCATGAACAGAAAAATTCCTTCTAAGTCTGGACTATCTATCATTGATAAGTGGTACATGGGGCCAGCCATAAAAGGCAGATAATATATCCCCTACTCCTCTAAGTTAGCCACACTCCCTTTTATGCTAGCATTGGGATATACACATGCTTCACAACATTTAGCACATTTTGTTATAACTATCTATTTTGACATTATTCTTCCCTTCTAGTCTGTGCATTCTTTGACAGAATACTTAACATTACTCGTCTCTATATACCCCACACCATGACAATTTCTGCACCTCACTAGGTACTAGTGGTTTTTAGATGAACATATAATCCACCACAATCTAGAACAAGAGTCCATAAATTATGGCCTGTTGGCCAAATCCTGCTCACTGCCTGCTTTTGTAAATAAAGTTTTATTGGAACACGGCGCACTCACTCATTTATATACCGTCTGAGGCTGCTTTCCTGCTACAACAACATGGAATAGATGTGACAGAGATCTTATGCTTCACAAAGCTTAAAATATTTACCATCCATCTCTTTTCAGAAAAGTTGGCTGGTGCCTGGTCTAGAGCCTGAGAAATGAATTATTTTCTAAGAAACAGCCCAGAAGCCCCAGCACCCCAAAGTTAACCCAGGTCCTTCTACTTTGTTCTTCCTCAGTCTCCTGAATATACTTTTCTTCTAAAATGTGTGACCATGTATTTGTAACCTATCTTTCGCACTAGACTCTGGGGATATAGTAAGCTTTCCAGGGGCCCTGCATGATGTAGGTCAGTGGTCTCTCAAACTTTTTGCCCACTTACCCCTTAGGAGAATTTTGGAAATCCTAGCATATATTTAAGTTGAGATCTAAAATGTTTCATTAGAAATTTAGATTGTTGCAAAGGATATAATCTTCTATGGATGTAAATATTCACACTTTAAAATAAAACTGTTACATCTGAGAGAATGTATACAGCAAAGTGTTTGACACCCACTACCATCTAAAGAGATTTTGGCTTCCAGTTAGGATGGAGAAAGGCACAAGAGAACATCACTTCTACTCAAGCAATGAGAACAAGCCAGAGAGTCTACAAAATCATGGTTTCTGGAGTCCATTAGAGAGCTGAGGTTGCAAGGCCACTCGGTGAGCTGAGATCCAAAAGTGACAAGGCCTCTATGAGGAGAGGCAGGACAGAAACGAGCTGGTTGACATTTGGCACAGCAGTGAGAAGAACAGGTGGCTGCCACAGAAATGAGTAAGAGTGGAGCTTAATGAAGACTTTTAGTGGTGAGCGTGAGTTTGGTATGCTTCCACAGGTGGAATCTGCACCCACCTGCCACCTGTCCTCGGACGTCTACCTAGAGTTTACAAGAAACGTGAAGACATGAGTTAGGATCAACTGCAAAGGGGCACAAGGAAACTTTGGAGTGAAGGGCTTGTTCTGTATCTCCTGTAGCTGGTTACACAATTGGTAAAATTACCAAAATTCATCAAAATGAACCACTTAGAAGAAGTGGATTCAATATGTAAATTATGCCTCGATAAGCTGAAAGAACATAATTTGGGCCACAACGAGTGGCAGAATTGTATTAGCAATATGATACTCTTTGCGTAATTTTTAAAACAAGAAAAAATACTAAATATTATGGACAATTACTCGCATAGAAATGATAAGCACCAAATTCAGGATGAGGTCACTTTGGTGGAGACAAGGGCGAGACTGAGATAAGAAGACGGACACGGGCTTTACCTGAATGTATTATGTCTCGTTTCCTTTTCAAAAATCTGAAGCAAATGTGGCTAAAGGTTAAGATTTTTCCATAGCTGGGTGATGACCATACGGGTGTTTGTAATATTACTTTCTGTAATTAACGAAAGTAATCTGGAGTTAAATTCACACAGAACAAAAAATTTAAATAATAGTATTGAAATTGTTTAAGGCAAAAAGAGGGAAGTGATAGATGAAGGTGGAGGAGGGGCAGGCAGAAGAGGATGTTCAAAGTGTTGATTTTTTTTGTCTTTGCAGCTCAAATAAAGTTCTCCCAACAGCACAATTATGTCTCCTCATTCCCTTCTGAGCCAGTGCACTTTGTCCTTCTTCTCTTGTTAGGAAAAACAGATCCCTACCCATCAGTGAAGCTTTCCTTTGTGAATCTGAAGGGTTTCCAGTGGCCAGATCTACCAGCTTGATTCTATCTTTGAGGACAGGCACTTGTTAATACTTCAGCAATAAAAATGTATAACCTCGACAAGCAACCAAAGGAGAGAGTGATTACACTTGGACACTTGTTCCCCAGGTTCCCAAAATCTGTGTTCTTCACCATCATGTGGGTAGTACAGATAGTTACTCAGCAAGCTTCTTCCTAAAGTCCCCACTCTATTAAATAAAATTTCCTTCCTGGGCACCCTCGCCTCCTACACTTTTGGTCGTTTCCACTCCCTTTGTAGTGTGTAGATTGATCTGGAGGAAGATGGCAGTCAGTATGCAGAGAAACTTCTGGTACTTCCTCCTCCTCCTCCCTTCTTCCTCCCTTTTTCTTGCTCCTCTTCCTTCTCCCTGTTCTTCTTAACAAGGATGGCAGTTAAAATCTTGGCAATGTCTGATGTCCATGATCTTTTCTTATTTTCTAGTACATTTTTCCTGACAATGTTACTGCTAAGAACTCAGAAGTACAAGAATTTGCATTTTTAAATTTTCTATAAATAAATTTAAATCTATCTTTGAGCCCATGTCTCACTTTTCCGGTAGAAATTAAATTTCACTCTTTATTAGGGTGCCTCCTCCTCCCATGGGCATGAACCACAGGACTGGGATGTCCCTATGGGCATTGCTCATCGGTTCACACTTGCTGAGACCACCTTTGTTCCAGCATGAATGGTCCCTTCAGCATCAGAAGCTCTGTTGCAATAATGCTTAAAGCATGGGAACCTGGGGGCTGAGTTTCCATCCCCCTAGGGGCACCAAGCAGTCATCCCCTTGAGATTTTGAGATCTTGTTGCCTCCTCTAGATACTGCCTCTGATAGCAATTAATTCTTCCATCTTCCACTACATTGAGACATCTTAATAATTGTAAGCCATCTCTCCCTTTCCTTCATTTTGTCCACAACGGTTGCCCTCAAAGGCCCTCCTCTCTCTCCCTCCCTCCCTCTCTCTCTCCCTCTCTCTCTCCCTCTCTCTCTCTCTCTTTCTCTGTCTCTCTCTCTCTGTCTCTGTCTCTGTCTCTCTCTCTCTCTGTGGGGGGTGGGAGGGCATCATCTATTCAGTGAGCTTTATCACTTAGAAAGACCAGAAAGAGCTCTTCACTTCAAGCATCAACTATTTTCTACCTTGTAAAAACCTCAAGGTAAGTAAGTATACTGACCTCGCCACCTGCTTGAAATGGGGAAAGAAAAAGAAAAGTACATAGGGGAACAAATAGAGTGAATTGATATTCTAATACATTATCCTGAAACACAAACTATAGAAATGATTTCTGAAGGTAGCCACTGTGCATTTTTTAATAACTCGCCCCCGGGTTGCATTTGTAAAATTTGTTAGCCTGCCTTAGACAAGTACTTTTAGAATCAGACTCTCCTATGTTAAACTTCTCAGCTCTGTCACATTCTAGTTCTGGATCCCTGAGGCGGGCACTGTGATGTGCCTTCTAGATCCCCCTTCAGTGAAGGACATGTTGCCTCAAATTGGGAGTGCTTTTTGCGGACAACCTTCGGCTGTCAGGTCGTCAGGGATTGCCTCAGCTGCAAAAGACTGCCTCACCCAAGGTCATGCCTTTTCCCAAGGTGGTCCACATTCAGTGACTGACAGATGTGGGATGTAAGTGCCTGGCCATACTCGCCCAACTGGGGATGACTGAAAGGCGTTCTAGCTTCAGTTTCCCCTGGTTGGTTGAGGCTGTCCTTGAGACTGGTCACAGATCTACTTCTTCCTCTCTCTCTGCCCACTACTGCTCCCCTCCTCTCCCTTTGACCAGTTTTGATCGCAAGGGCATTCCTCAATAAGCATCCTGCTTGCAAAACTCCATCTCAAGTCTGCTTCTCGACCTGAAACATTTTTGAAACTCAACTTCTTCATTTGTATCACAGTATTATTGTAAAGATTAAATGAAATAGTGCAAGTCTTACTATAGTGCCCGACATATTATAAGTTCAATAATTGGTGGAACCTAGTATTATTGTTGCTCAAAAATCACTTTGCTAAAGGCTGTTCTCAACCATTCATCTTCCTATGTTTCTAGTGAAATCTAGTTAAATCAGAGTCTACAAATGGAGGGCATCTTTGCACTCAAAGGTGAAAAGAGAGTCTACAAAACCAGCTCAGCAATGTCTCTCTTTCCCTGCTATGGCGGTTGAATTTCTTTGTTGACCATATGTTGCAACACTTCTGCAAACAATGACTAGAATTGTGTTTTTTTTTTAAACTAAAGTAGGGAATTCTGAGTGCGACTCGACATGAAAATGTTTTCATTTTGGTACCAAGATATCTTTAGAAAAAATACTATGCATTCCTTAATTTTATCAAAATAGAGATATATACAGATATTTATGGAAAGATGGATGACTGAGAGTAGAAATTCCAATATCTGAATGTGGTTTTTGTTTAGCCACCCTCCCTGAAAGATCCTTGGCCCATTGTAATGCCCTGAATTTGACCGTTTTAGATTAGCTCCCTTCCTTCTCCATGACAAGATGAGAATATAGCTATAGCTTATTGTTCTCAAATTTAGTGTGCATGACAATCCACTTGAAAACTTATTGAAAATGTCAGTTCTAAGGTGCCTCTCGTAGTTTCTGACTCAGCACATCTGAGTGGGAGCTCAGGAATGAGCGTTTTTTAACAAGTGCCCAGGTCATTTTGATGCTAGCTGTGAGAAACACTTGCATGGCAAATGGCTAGGTTAATCTCCATTCAATCCAGAGAATAAAGAAAAGGGAATAGGATATAAAATGTACTAAGTCTAATTTGCCACACCTAGGATTTCCATTAGCATCCTGTAGAACCCACAAGAGACACTTTGAAAGGGCTCAAACAAGCATCTCTCTTACAGACTAAACTTATCATGACACTCTTATTATTAGGTGATCATTTATGTTGTGAAGTATGGCTTGATCTAGAACATAACACTTACTTGCTGGTTTTTTTCTTTCTTACCTCAGTGTCCACTCTTTCTCAGTCTTGGTTGGGTTTTCCCAGCCTCTGTTGGAGTGTCCCAGACTCAAACCTTGGTCTCCTCATTCCCTAGGTCATTCATTCTCATGACTTTAAACACCATCTATTGAATAATAATTTCTAAATTTGCATTTCCAATTTCATTCCCCTGAGCTTCAGATTCACGTAACTGTCTACTGGGTATCTCCACTTGAATGCAGAATAGGCATTTCAAATTTAATTTGCCCAAAATTGAAAACTTAATTTATAGTCTCCCCAACTTCTCATCCCCTTGACTCAGTATCTTAGCAAATGGTAATTCAATTCATCTATTGTCTCAGGACTTTGAAGTCATTTTTAACTTGCATTTTTATCTCCCTCAGAGTCCATATTAAATGGATCAGCAAATCTGTTAGCTCTACGTTCAAAATATATTTGAAATTCAAGACTGGATTTCAGTAGACTGTCCTATCCCCAATGCCTAATTTTCATCACTTTCATTACTATTACCCTGAGCAAAGGCATCGCAATTAACTCTTTGGATTCCTTATTGGGACTTCCCTACAATATATTCTCAACAGAGCGCCAGGATGATCCCATTAGAACATGTCAGGTTATATTAAGCCCCTCCAAATGTTTCCAGCTCACTTGAAATGGAGTAAAATCCGTGTACTTTTCATGTGTCTTGGTCTGCTTGGGTTGCCATAACAAAATATCATAGACTTGGTGACTTAATCAACAGAAACATATTTTCTCATAGTTCTCGAAACTGGAAGTCTGAATTCAGGGTACCAGAATTGTTGGTTTCTGATGAGAGTTCTCTTCCTGGCTTGCAGATGGCCACCCATCTCACTGTGTGCTCACATGGCAGAGAGAAAGAGCAAGCTCTCTGGTGTCTCTTCTTAGAAGGGCACTAATCTTATCAGACTCAGGCACTGCTCTCATGACCCTAATTTCCTCCCAAACGCCTCACTCCTAGTACCCTCACACTGGGGGAGAAACAAGCATTCCATCCATAACTCCATGGCACACAAGACCCTCCACAGTCTGGACCTTGACCTTATTTCCTACCTCTCTTTTCTCATTTATTCAGATCTAACTGTCTCTGTATCTTTGCTCTTCATTGAACCCACCCAGGTTCAATGAAGGTTCAACCCACCCCTGCCTTGGGGTCTTTGCACTGGCTGTTCCCTTTCTCCTCACATAGTCAAATGGTTCATTCCCTTAGTTATTCAAGTATTTGCTTGACTGTCAGTTTATCAGATAACTTCTCTTGGCCAAAGTGTACCAGGAACACACCTCTAGTCAATATTGGTTTTCTTGGCTCATTGCAAGGAGAGAGGCAGCACACCATGGGAAGCCATGTGGTGTACCAGTAAGGGGATATCAGAAGGAGCTTGTCATAGTGCTCAAGTTTGTTCTAGGTAACTTTGGGGAGGGTTCAGTGAAGCATGGATTTGCTTTGAGGCTGTCAAAAAGTGGGACAATTCCATAGCTGAGTATCTTAATTTTTAACTCGGAGGAATGGAGTGAGACTAAAGCTATAATTGGTTAAGAGTCAGCAAGAATCAGCTATTACTCATGTTAGCTGGATAAGGGGATGTCTGGTTATTTTTGTGACTCGCACAGTGTTCTTGTTTTTGTCTGTTCTCAGACATGATTACTATTTGGACTCGTTTTGGTTTTGCTCTAATATAGTTACAAGAATGGTCTTGTCTGATTTTAGTTTTCTGTAAAATTGTTTGTGTTCGATAGGAAGACATCTTGGCCACTTCCGAGCTGACAGCAGACAGGTGCTTCTTTTTTTCGTACTCAATCTAAAATACAGCCTCTCCTTGTTTCTCTCCTCTTATACTGCTCTATTTTTATTGGTTATTTTTCCTCCTAGTATATGTCACTCACCACCTTCATACAACAAAGACGTTGTTTATTTGTCCGTTCTCTATACTCTCCCACACATAACTTCACGAGAGTCAGTGTTTGGATTCACTTGTTTCATCCTCAGTACCTTTGTATTCTCCTGGAATATAAGAGATGCTCAGTACTTGCTGAACAAATTTGTTCAATAGATGCTGGTTTTCCCAAACACACTTAAAAACAAATCAAGTTATAAAAGAGCCAAAAGATGAACAAATATCTTCTTCATAGTGTATGAAGTTAAGTACAATTAAGATGTAAAGACACAACTAGCAGATGGCTACCAGGTGACATAGAGTAATGATTGTTATATTACTATAAATCACGGTGTGACTTTTATAAGAATCTTCAAGTATGTGACTAATCTTTTACACAAAGTATAACTGGCTTTTCTGTTTCTCCAAGAAAAATTGAGATTGTCAGATATACAAGAAATTCCTCAATTGGGCAGACTGCTAACGGTGGACTAGGTACATACATGTGAATACTAATTTGATAATATACCTTCGTATATTTTTGGCGCATCTGTACAGTGAAGTTTTCTTTGAATAATTTTCATAAGTAGGTGAAAGGAGAGAAACTTACTTTTATGAATTACACACATAACCTCTTTAAGGCCACTGCTCACAGTACTTTGCTAATATGTTGCTTATCCCTGAAATTACGTGTCTGTGTGTGTGTGTGCACGTACATGTGTCTGTGCGAATATTCACCCACCACGTGTGTGTATGTGTTCCTCAATCAGCACTCAAAGAGCTGATTACCAGCGCAGCAAACAGAACTGAAAACCGTCCTGCAAACGCTCCCAGCCAGTGAGTGCCCAAGGCACTGTCTGGAAAGCGTCTGGGTCAGGGTGCCCTCAGTTATGAAATCAGCATCCGTTAAAACTCCTGCAGCCAGAGCTTCCTAAAATATTTCCTCTTTATTTCTCTCTATTTTTTGAGGTCTCATTATTATTTCCCTGTTAGGGAAACAGATCATTCTGACCTATTGTAGAAATTGAAAACACAAGATGTTGGCATTTGAGGAAATGAAAAATTAAAGCTTCTGTATTTCTAAGGTCTATGTCTCTATGATTAGAGTCATTAGAAGAAGCAATCTATCAGGTTAGCCAAGTCCAAGAATAATTATAATATGTATGAGCCATCATTTATTGATACTGTGTGCCAGCTAATGCACTAAATCCTTTACATTTATTGTCTCCTTTAATTCTTACAACACTAAGATCTATAGTTCCTGTTCTAGAGACAAAATACCGGAGGGTCAGAGATATCAAATTTCACCTTATAACTGGCAAAGTAGGCGTATAAACTGTGGCAGACAGAGCAAGAACTCCACAGAGAAGTCCATGTGCTAACCCCTGGAACCTGTGCATATGTTTCTTCACATGGCAAAGGGGATTTAGCAGGTAAGAGTAAAGTGTTTGAGAGGGAAGGTTATCTTGAGTCCCAATGTAATCACAAAGCTTCTTATAAAAGGGAGGCAGGAGTATGAGAGTCAGAGAACAGATGTGACTACAGAAACAGAGGTTAGAGTGATGAGCTTTGAAAACGAAGGAAGGATCCATGAGCCAAAGAACACGAGTAGCCTCTAGAAGCTGGAGAAGATAAGGAACAGATTTTCCTCTAGAGCCTCCAGCAAGAATGCAGCCCTACTGACACCTGGATTTCAGTTTCATAGACTCCTTTCAGACTTTTGACATCTAGAACTATAATATAATAAGTTTGTGTTGTTTCAAGCCACTAAGTTTGTGGTAATTTGTTATAGCAGCAATGGGAAACTAGTACATAAACCAAGGTCTGTTTAACGCCTCTTCTATATTGCCGTGTGATAAGACATATATTTTAACTGACTCACCAACTGGCTGGTAATATCAAGCAAATTAGGCTTAGGGAAAGCAATAATCTCCTAATTAATGTAAGACATATTGTCTTTGCATATTTGGAAATTACTTCATGAAACACGATCTCTGTTCCACCACATATGTTAAGGAAGTGTGTTCTTTCAATGAGTTGCTCCAGATGAAGTGATGTGTAAGCTCTGTTCAAAATAGACCATTAATTTACTTAAGGATGAATAGTAAGCAACTGTAATACTGTATTCACTCAACTGTTTGTACTTATTGTATAACTGCTTAATCTGCTAGTTTTAACATGCATATTGATTTGGCCACTCAAGTTAATCCCTTTGTGTGTATGTTTTGAAAAGTATGAAGGTGAAAACCCAGCTATGGTTAATGCATCATCAAAATAGGGTTACAAACCAGGGTGATCCTTATAACTGTCTTTATCAGCAATCCTCCTTTAGCAGCTATCTCATTATGGGATTAACATCTTCTCCCAAATGCCAGTCCCTCTCGTAAGGTTATCTGAGGTACATCTTCCACCTTTAAAGGAAAGAATCACAGTGTGGTAGTTTCTCTTCCAGTTCAAAAGGTGAAGTTAGAGAGAGATGGAAACTTTCTCAGGAAAAGTAATAAATGCCCCCATGCTGGCAATGTATCCTTTCATTTATCAAATATCTACTGAGTATCTACCGAGTGGCGTAGGAGCGGAGATTACACTGCGGTGAGGGCTACACAAAGAGGGGTTTACTTTCAAGTGTGTGAGATAAAAAAATAGCACAAACATTTCAAAACCTAAGGATCAGAAGAAGTTCTATGAAGAAATGGTAGTAGAACTGAAAGTGAATGTGTTCATGAGTCCACCATCTGTTTTCAACACACAGAACAGAAGAAAAAGCGGTGAAATAACTATCGCAGTTAACCCATTTTGTTATGAATAGATAATTATGGGAAATTTAGATTTTATGTAGAGCGAAAGGAGAAAGACCATTAACTACAGATCTTGCACATTGGGTCGTCTGTTTACTTGACATAAGCATTCACTAATATTCTTTTCATCACAAGCCCTCTGTCCCAATGACTGGATCTCACAGGGAAAATGGCAGGAGGCAAACACTTGAAAATAATGTGCCAGATTTGCGCAACACAAGAGAAGGGGTGTTTGTCCTTCTGTCTCTTTTAGTCTATACCATACAAATTGCTGTTGAATCTGTACACTGAATGTAACCCATGTCCAAGAAAAATACCATCAATTCAGAAGCTGGCTCTTGTTTGATCATCAATACTCTTTCCCTTGGCACCATTGAGACCAGTCGCTATCTTTCAAAGACATGCTCATTTGAGGCATTGGAAAATACATTCTCAACTTCCAAGTGGAGTTTTATGTCCCCTTCAGCTGTGAAATGTTACACTGACCATCTGGAGAAGAAGGCTTGCCCCGTTTAACCTTTGACCCGTTCTCTAGAGGTAAAATCATCGGTTGTTTATGCACCTCTAAACATCTGAATAAATAACAACTAGAGTTGATATGTTTTCTATCCACACTCTTTAAAAACATAATCTGCAGCATTTTGGAGGGTTGCCTGACATTTCATCATTAAGCAACCTACTAATAAGAATTCCATATATAAGGATACTTGTAAGTGGTCTTCTTACTGTAGCTCCCTGGAAATAGCTGAATATGAAAGATAAGCCTCGTCTTGCAGAAAGATATTAAGAAAATACTTTTTTCTTCTTGGCTTTTTTTGGTTATTTTGTGGTCTTTTAAAATTGACTCTGTCTTCCCTTTTTGGGAGAAACAATAGTTGGTTTTCTTTCATCATAAGGAGGTAGGAATCATCCTAGCACTTCTGTCTGAAGTCAAGATTCAACAACCCCTTGAGGGTTTATCAGACACACTGGCAGTCATGATCCCTCAGGGTCTTCTGGTGGGGTTAGGGGCACAGAGGAGAGGGATTTCTGCTTTTTTATTGTTTTGCTTGGACAGATCTTACGGTCCACGGTGACCACCCAAACACAACCCTTTTTTTTATTATTGAAAACAATAATGGGCAACTTTTCCTTAATCTTTCACGTGTTAAAAGTTCATTCATGCATGCATACATTCACTTATTCGATACGTGCTCTTCTAAGCACTAGGGATATAGCAGTGAATAAAATTTGACGAATCCTCGACCTCATGGAGATTACATCCTACTGAAGGTGCTCTTTTCCCAGGGAACTTGCTGATTTTACATAGTCACCTACTCTTCTTCCTTATTGCAGATATGAACCGTCATTTGGAAAGGGCCCAAACACCTGTGAGAATCTTACTTAATCCTATCTTGTTTTCTGGGAAAGGGAAAAAATTGTTACATGGCGTTCTCAGAAAGATCTCAGGCCCTCGATAGAGGATATTCTTAAGGATTTTTCTATAATAGACAGTTTTTCTTTTACTACTTGTCATTACTCAGGGTTCTGGTTGCAGGAGACAGAAATCAAAATCAAATTAGCTAAGCAAAAGGGGGAATTTAGCTCTTGGAAGAACCGGGGAGGGAATTCTAGACGTGGAATATTTGGGGACAGAGGAGATGCAAATGACGCTGAAATCTCCCTCTGTCTATTTCTCTCCCTCTCTCTTTGTCCCCAGACTCTGAGTCTCTCTGCACAGTAGTCTCATTTTATCCTTATGTAGACAGGCTTTCTTCAGATGTCTGGGATTTGCTGTAATGCCTTACACGGGGTGAGTACGCTTTACCTCTAAAGAGTAGGGCAAGGTTTGAGTAAGACAAATCTCTATGCTCTGGAGCAAGGAAGTCATGGCTACAAGAGCTGCTGGATTATATCACTTCTGTTTAGTAATCTCAGACTGCATAAAATGCCTGTGTACCAAAGCTCAGCTTTTGTTATGCACCTATCTCTGGACAGATCACGTGACCATGACCACACGAATTTGGGAAGGCAGGCACCATTTCCAAAGGAAAGGATGCTGTTACAAGAAGAGATGGGAATGGGATACTGGAAAAGGAGCTGCCAACTGGTTCCTACAGTCTCACTGCTCAGTAGGGCTCATGGGCAAGGATTGTCTCTGCTGCTAGTGTATGGAAGGAGGTTGGTCCTTCTTCATCTTGGTGCTTTTCAGACCACAATTCCATGAAGATGGTTCCCACTCTATCCTCAAAACCTAGGACAATGCATGGCACTTGGTAGTTAGTAAAAGTTGGTTGACTGAATGAGAAGGAAACTACTGGAAGATATTATCCATGAAAACAGGAAAGGAAACCAAGAAAGAAGAAGACACAAAATCTGAGAAAGAAGGGATCCAGTAGAGGATAAAGAGAACAGACATTTCCAATATCATGGGAAAGCAGCAAGCCTTGAGATTAGTCAGTTTAGACTGGGGCAGATCAGAAGACCTGGAGAGAGACTATAAAAAGAAGATGAAATTTATACACTGCTTAATGTACTTAATGTTTGAATATATAGAAGGTAGATTTGCATAGTCAGAGAAGCGTTTTGATAAATTGGTGATAAATACACAGAAAAACTGACAAAGAAAATTAGCCAGATATATCCTTGGGATCCCAAAGAACTTGAAAACAAAAAGGATATGAAAGAAAGAAAAGGTACTACAGATATATGAAATGTCTCCGCTGTCAGTAGCATCTGTATCATCATAACAATGTAAACAATGAATATCCATTTACTGCAACTTTTAAATAATTGGGTTAGGAGGACAGGGCGTGAGTATATCCACATGGAAGGTGGGACCACAGGTAGGGTGTAAGAAAGACCTAAATCATTATCATCCACAGCTAGAGGCTGATATGTAGGGCTTAACTCTGAAAAATCAAGAAGTAGCAATATAAGCACGTTATCTAATGATATTGAAATAAATACAAAAATGGTCAATTAAACAAGATGAAAAGGGTTGCCTCTGAGCAGCAAGAAAAATGGTTGAGGGAGCAAGAAGCAAGCTTTGTATAACTATGTGACCCTCTAAGCTGTGTCCATGAACAACTTTAATAGAAACAATGTTAAAAAATATCTATAATGCCTCTTCCCATGTGTTGGCAGCCTTTGATACCAAAATATTAACTATAATTTTCAAGCCATCTATTTCTACTCTTCTTCTTGTCCTCCCTCCTTTCTACCACACAAAATAAAAGCCATTTTTCTACTTTGTAAGGATCCTAGAAACCTCTCAAGCCTTCCTTCCCCAGAGGAATGACTATCTAATGATGACTTTCAGATTGTAAGGCAGCCAGTGAAGAGATAGTTGGAGGCCCCTCCCAGGCCTCCTCCAATCACTCAACCCGCCTAATCTACTGCTAGGGCAGACTTCCCCAGAGAGTTGTGGGAAAGTGGACAATTTTGAGGAGAACTTTGCTCTCTGGATAATCTATTTCCAAAGCCTTGTGTAGCCCAGAGGTCTTGGGATGTTAAAGTGGCTACTTCTAGTCTAAGCGTCTTGTTACTCATCTTCAGTCCTGCTCGATGTGCTCCCTACAGTGAGGAAGTGTTTTCAGCACCCTCTAGTAACAGATGTGCTTAGAACAACGGGTCCCCCAACTTCTTATTCGTGAAGAAAGGGGAAAGGATAAGGTAGAAAAGCCACTTGAAATATGCCAGATGTACACGGAGCTGTCTTTGCTGTTTCTGAGAGCACAGAGTTCCTTGTTTACATATCTTAGTGTATTAGTTTTTGATTGCTTCAGGAACAAATCACCACAAACTTAGTGTTTTAAACAATATAAATTTGTTATCTTACAGTTCTGGAGGGCATATGTCTGACATGCTGGCTAAATCAAGGTACCAAGAAATTCTACAGTCATCTCTTGGCGTCCATAGGGGATGGGTTCCAGGATACTCTGTGGACACCAAAATTGGTGGATGCTCAAATCCCTTATATAAAATGATGTAGTATTTGCATATAACCTATGAACATCCACCTGTATACTCTAAGTCATCTCTAGATTACTTAAAAAATCTAATACAATGTAAATGCTCTGTAAATAGTTGTTATACTGTATTATTTAGAGAATAATGATGAGAAAAAAAGTCTGTACGTGTTCATTAGAGATGCAACTATCATAGACCTTTTGATCTATGGTTTACTGAATCCATGGATGCAGACCTTTTGGATGCAGTGGGCTGACCGTATTCATTTCTAGAGGCTCAAGGGTGTGTCTGTTTCCTTGCTCATTCAGGTTGTCAGAAAAACTCAGTTCCTTGTGACTTTAGGACTGAGATTTCCATTTGTTTGCTAGCTGTCAATTGAGGGCCATCCCTAGCTTCTAGAAGATTCCTGCATTCCTTGGCTCATGGCCACATTCTTCCACCTTCAAATCAAGCAATGACAGGTCAAGTACCTTTCACTTTGCATCTCTCCTTGTCTCTCCTATCCTCTTAGCCTTCTTTCTTTGTCATATCTCTCTCTGACCACAGACAGGAAATATTCTCTGCTTTTAAGGACTCCTATAATTTCATTGGGCCCATCCAGATAACCCAGGAAAATCTCCCCATCTCAAGGCCATAAATGCTAATCACATCTCAGTCTCTTTTCTCATATAAGATATCATATCCACAGCTTCTGTGCATTAGGATGTGGACATATTTGCGGGGCAATTTAGTCTCCCTACCACACTCAGTTTTGGGGCAGAGTTAAGATGGTGAGAAGAACGAAGGAGGGGAGAGAATACAGCTGCTGCCGCAGCTGTGTGTGTTTGTGTGTGTGTATGAATGTAACACATGCACGTGTGTATGTACAGGTTGTCATTATGAATAGATAGCTGCCTTTCTAAAGCTTTCAGTTGTATAAACAAAAACTTTAACAACAAAAGATTATAAACATTGTGTTGATGTTGCAAGGATAGCCTCCTTTCCCTGATTCTTTCTTCTTCAAATTCACTGGACTCCAATCCACCATGTTTGCATGGAGATATTAATTACATGCCGTTCTGGCTGTGTCCGAGTGCTTTACTTACTTTAGATGCAAGATTTCTAAATTGAGACTATTAGATGGACCACTTTCTCTAAGTTGAGTTTTCCGTGGTGGAAAAAGGTTCAATGAATTTAATTGGTTGTTTAGTGGTGTAAGGAATGTTAAACTGCTAATTCCATGAAGAAATAAACTTTCTGTACAATTTTGGAAAGTGTCTTGAATATAAAATAAAACTTTATTATACTATATTGCTACTGATTCAAAGCCTACGATTATTTGAATAGGTACTAAGTAAAAGTGTACCCCTGTAGTATCAGTTCTAGTTGGATTTTGTTAAACAATTTAATATTGTAAACAAGATTTCAAGAAAATATGTGATTGACTTGTAGAAAAAAGTGCCTTATCTTTTATTCAAGTAAGTAGCTTAAAAATATATTGGGCACTTGGGGCCAGCCTGGTGGCATGGTGGTTAAGTTCATGTGCTTGGCTTCAGTGATCTGGGGTTTGCCGATCCGGATCTGGATGCTGACCTATGTACCGCTTATCAAGCCGTGCTATGGTAAGCGTCCCACATATAAAATAGAGGAGCATGGGTATAGATGTTAGCTCAGGGCCAGTCTTCCTAAAAAAAGATAAAATAGTTGGCACAAACAAACAGCACTCACTCCTCTAGCTCCTACCTATAAAATTAACTAAAGTGCATGTATGTAAAATATATCAATGGCAGTGATGCTCTTTATTTTTAAATCTCACCTTACTAGTTTCCAAAAGCTTTAACAAGGTCAACTTTACGAACATTATCTCAAAGAGGTAGCAATTTGACCTGGCTGCCACCCTTTTCTTCCCTTGGTTGCAATTACTGAGCCTTTCCTAAATATGAATCCATAGGAGAAATGTTTTCAATGTTGATTGCATTCATGAATAAGACTCTAGAAATTATTTAACATGTTTACTGAAGTTTTACTGACAGACTGCTGTTTATGAAACTGGGAATTGTGTAAAAAGTAGACTAAGTCTCCACTAACACTTTTTAGAGGTTCATCATCTATGGAAGAATTCTAAGTCCTTATGACAATCTTAATATAAAAATTATGGCAGTTTGCTTTTTTTAATGTTTTCTTTTGCTGATTAAAAAAATGAGTCATCTTAGAAAGCATTTTACATGGACAGAGCTGTCTCTACGGGATCAAAATTGTGATGATCACTCAAGCTCTTTCACTCTTTATAATTAACCTCTGCCTTCCACTACAAGTAATAGAAAAGTGGTTTTCGGCAGCCATTAACGTCAAAAAATAAAAATTGTCATGTTCAGCATCCCAAGAAATCAGATAAAATGATCTTGCCTTATTTCAGAGTTTCCAACAAATAGGTTACCGAAGTTCTGAGAGTCGTTGACCCCCTCAAGGCTTGCATGTGTGGTGTGTTGAATGTATGCGCCAGCTGCGCTAATTCTGGCCAACACAAGAGCAAGCCATTTTGTCGCTGCAGGACAACATTTATGTGCATAGGGTATTGCTTTCTCCTCACCTGCTGTACTTCCAAAGGAGTTGGCTCCAGCATCCTCTGCTTCCTCTTTTTACTAATATCGAGCCTTGAGATTCTAAGGAACTTGAGTCCAGACAGTGCAAAAGATCCATTAGGTCTCAACTCTTCACCTTTCTTGTCTGAGGAGAGGAAGAAAACCCAAGATGTTATGAACAGTTTGTCTCTAGAATAATGGAAGAGAGTCTTCTGTGCCTTTTATCACTATGGCTTGTGAGATCCCAACAGCTTGACCCATATGGATGCTGGAAGAACTCACACCCATAATGGACACAATTTCCAGCCCCTGTAAGGAGACAGTAACTTGAGAAAGGGAGACGAAGATAAAGGACTGAGGAGTTAGTTCCACCTATTGAGGTGGAACCAACAGAAATCACAGAGACTTTTTAAAGTGTAGAAAAACTGAAATGAGGTAAATTTCTTTTTTCTAATATGTAAAAAAGAATAGGAGGTACATGGGAACTCTTTGTACTTTCCAGTGAATTTTGCTGTGAACCTAAAACTGCTCTAAAAAAATTGTTTATTAACTTTAAAAAATATGTATTTTTGAAGGAATGGACTAGTTGATTTTAAATTTCATATGGAAAAGCAGACTAAGTTTCCACTGATACTTTTTAGAAGTTCACGTTATGAAATAATTCTAAGTTCTTATACAATTTTTATATAAAGAACATGGCATTTTACTTTTTTAAATGTTTTCTTTTGCTGATAAAAAAATGAGCCCTCTTTCAACAATTTTGAAAAAGAAAAACAAAATCTCAAAAACATTATACTAAATGAAAGAAGTAAAAAAAAAGACAATATGCAGTATGATTGCATTTATTCGAAATTCTAGAAAAGGCAAACTACATAATCATATTAGAAGTTGCCTGAGGCTAGAGGAAAGGGGGAGAAGCAACTGCAAAAGGGCATGAAGAAACTTTTAGGGAGTTGAAGCTATTTTATATCTTGATTATATCTTCAGAAGCACTAAAATTCAGTAAACTGTACCTAAAATGATTAAGTTTTATTAGATGTAAATTATACCTCAATAAAGCCATGAAAAATGTGTGTAGGCTTTCCAAGAAATGAACCTGAAATGTATTGACACCCATATCAGATAACAAGTTTACTTGACTCTCTGAAGGAAAAAATATCAAAGCTGTATCTTTAATTTGATTGTTGTACTATTAAAATCTACCTTTGGGACGAAAGTGCAATTTTTATTACACAGACTCTATTAATCTTTCCCATGTTTTCCCCAACAGTTGTAGTTATGGCCAAATAAAGAGTTATTAGCAGATTTAAAATGAATACAAAGTGAAGCCTGGTTTCTTCAACACTAGTTCTTAAAATCCCTGAGTTAGGGGCAGGCTCCGTGGCGCAGCAGTTAAGTTCACACGTTCCACTTCAGCGGCCTGGGGTTTGTCGGTTCAGATCCCTGGGTGAGGACTTGGCACCACTTGGCAAGCCATGCTGTGGTAGGCGTCCCATGTATAAAGTAGAGGAAGATGGGCACGTATGTGAGCTCAGGACCAGTCTTCCTCAGCAAAAAGAGGAGGATTGGCAGCAGATGTTAGCTCAGGGCTAATCTTTCTCAAAAGCAAAACAAACAAAATTCTCTGAGTTACTACTAGCACCGATAAACATAGGAAGGATCATAACCTCATATCACAAGCTTTTAAAAAGTTACCATGACACATAGAAACCCTGAAGACCTCGGTGCAGTGCAGTGAGAGAAGGCCCCCAACTTTACCTCCAACCTCCATCAGTTGATGAAATCATGAGAATTCTCATGAATGCTTTCTACTTGTGAAGAAGTGAACTGAGATACGCAGGAAGACCTGGAAAAACTGAAGGGAAAATGCTTGGAGGGAAGAATAGCTGCCAAACTTATCATCATACAGGTCAGCTGGATTGGGGTAGAAGAGTATAAATCTACAGGAGAGAGTTGTACTTTTTCTAGAGTGGGCCCTGGTGCTTGATCTTCCCCTGGTTCTCAGAGAGAAAACTATGGCCAAGTCCTCTAGCAAGGATTACACCAAGGCACAGTGCGTTCTTAAGCCTTTCCTACTCCTGTTCTCTGTCTCTGAACATTGGCTAGAAATCAACTTACAGTCCTTATTTTGAAGTTCATTTGAGTAAAGATAAATTGTTTGAAGATATGGTGTGTAGAATGTCAAGGAGAAGTGATTCAAACGATATGGGCGACAGGAGGTGCTGTGCACAGCACTGCCTCATTTAAGCACTAGGAAGATACAAGGAGAAGGCGTGGAAACTAAGCATGTTAAAGGAAGGACCATTGGGTATAGAAATGTAAGGACTCTGTCAGCAAGAAATAAACCGACAGAAGAGATTATCCTTGAGTAGTTTGTGCTGAGAAGAACATAACAGGAATATAATTGAATAAAACAAATTTAAAATTCTGAAACAACAGAAGAATGAGATAGAAAAATCAATTTCAAACTATGGAAAAAATGTCCAAATATGACATAAAAAGCAAGGAATACATTAGACATGGTTGAAAGACAAATAAATAGTTTGATGCATAATCTTGAGATAATCATAGCTGATATAGAAGAAAATACTGATACTAAAGAGACCATTTTATTTCTTCCTTTACAATATATATATACACCTTCTTTCTCTCTTTCTTCTTTCTTTTTTTTTTTTGCCTTGAATTACTGTCGAGAACTTCCAGAAAAGTATTGAATAGGAGTTGTGACAGGACATCTTTGCTTATTCCTGAACTTAAGGGGAAAGTATTAAGGCTTTCACCATTTCTCAATTTCTTCTGTGACGAGGTTCTCAGACCTTAAAGTCCAGCTGTATTTGGCAGATATAAAGCTATGTGGTGTTCAAAGATATTCAAAATAAAACTTTTTTTCAAGATCCCTTTCTGATTATCCTATATATTTCAGATGTAATAGGCCTTCTTTTGTAAATGGGAGATATGACATAGATCAAAGCCAGTGATTTTCAGAAAAACCCAAATAATTTCTTGGGATTTTTGCAGGCTTATCTAAGATGAATATATTGGCAGATACATTATCTGATTCTTATTTTATTCATTGGAAATCATATGTAAATCATTCTATTTTCCCCCTCACCTCAAGAACGCTGGGATCCTAATAAATACTCAAATAGCCAGACTTTTGATATGTTCCCATAAAGATTTTTTTATTCTATCCCTTTTCACTTTCTGATCATTAAGGGGTACACAAGTATGGGACTGAAACATTTTGTAAGTAGGATTTGTGCCCAGTGGCAGGTTGCTCCAAGAGGTAGTTGAGACGGCACCATCTGTGGTTGCTGAGGACCCTTTGCGACTATCTAGTGGTGAAGAAGACTGGAGTCATGTTTAGGAGTATATTCGTGTTGCTGACCTGCACAAGGAGTTCTAAGTCAGTTTTCTTGTGTTTTGGTGATTTTGCTGTTCGTATCTCTGTCCTAGGTCCTGAAGAGTGGATGTGGTTGTTCTTCTATTGCTGTAGGATGAGACAGGCCACACGTGTTCTACAGTTACCTATTGTCTGAAGAAGCAGTATTCAACTGTTGCCTTACCTTCCAAGGCTAAAGCTAACAAACCTTCTTTTCTTTTTCTCCCGATTCCCAGTTTCTCTGAAAATAGAAGTATAGTCCCCCTTAGTATCCACAGCTTCTGCATCCGTGGATTCAACCAACCATGCATCAAAAGGCCTATGCTGGTTGCATCTGTACTGAATAGTACAGACTTTTTTTCTTGTCATTATTCTGTAAACAATACAGTATAATGGCTATTTACATAGCATTTTCATTGTATTAGGTTTTGTAAGTAACCTAGAGATGATTTAAAGTATATAGGAGGACGTGCATAGGCTATATGAAAAAACTACCCCATTTTATATAAGGGACTTGAGCTTCTGTGGATTTTGGTATTGGGAGGGTGTCCTAGAACCAATCCCCTGGGGATATGGAGGGACGACTATAACTGTTAGATACTTATTTTAAATTATTTCATATATCATCTCTTTTATCCAGCTACCACAACTGACATAACGATGGCTATCCATTCTTTTCTCTCTTAATCAGACTCACTCCATTTAAAAATGCAGAATAAGGTGTATAATAATGTAGTCTTTATCCTTTCCTACTCAGAAAGTTGATTATATCAATAATTATTGAAATCAAAGCCCCTAGCCCAAACCTATATATATCCATAATCACTCATGCATTTATTAATTTCTTCTTTGCTTCATTCAATCTATATATATGGAGAAACTATTACATGTTAGACACTGTTCTTCAGTGTTGGAGACATAATAATAATAGTAATGATAATATTAACTTTTCAAAAACAAGAGAAGTGGAAACATAAAAAAATAAAAAGAAACGTTATAAGTACTGTGGTACCATTAGGAACAATGTGCTATGGATGCAAAGTGGAGAAAGATTCTCTTTAACGTAAAATCTAACAAAATACCTATTTAACAAATGAAAGAGGGTTGTGTTCTAGATCTTAATATTTGTAAGTTTCTAAAATGTGTTAGATCACATACCCAAGGCTAGGATTCAAAAACATAGCCATACTGTCAACTGCATCTGACTTAAAATTGAATGGAATATTCCACATCCTGATACTTGTCTTTTCCACAAAAACACAGGAAAGTAAGTATTTCAGAGATAAGAGAACACAGTTTAAATATAAGGATCAGTGCAACCTGAGACCTGAGGATCCTGGAGCTCAGTTCCAAGAAGCTGTCAAATTTCCCAGGAAATAATAGACTTTTGTTATGGACTTCATCATCATCATCATCATTAAGCAAAATCAGTATGCCTTCATCATCATAGCACATTGCACAAATAGATAGTATTCAGAAGTATTACTCTAAAAAAACCCAACATTCACATGAATATTGCAGAAGTGACCAAACATCATACAGACACAAATTTAGACCTAAGATTATATGTAAAGCAAAGGGGAATTTCAGTTTGTTTGCTCAGTTAAGTGAATGGGAGATGTCTGAAAATTTCAAAAGACAGAAAAACAGGCACACAGATCAATGGACCAGAATTGAAAGCCCAGGAATAAAACCACACATTTATGGACAGCTAATCTTCGACAAAGGAGCCAAGAACATACAATGGAGAAAGAAAAGTCTCTTCAATAAATGGTGTTAGGAAAACTGGATAGCCACATGCAAAAGAACAAAAGTAGATCATTATGTTACAGTACACGCAAAAATGAACTCAAAATGGATTACAGACTTAAAGGTAAGAGGTGAAACCATAGAATTCCTAGAAGAAAATATAGGCAGTACACTCTTTGATGCAGGTCTTAGCAGTATCTTTTTGAATACCGTGTCTACTTAGGCGAGGGAAACAAAAGAAAAAAATAAACAAATGAGACTATATCAGACTAAAAAGCTTCTGCAAGGCAATGGAAATCATGAACAAAATGAAAAAACAACCTAACAACTGGGAGAAGATATTTGCAAATCATAGACCTGACAAGTAGTTAATCTCCAAAATATATAAAGAAGTCATACAACTCAAGACAAAAATACCAAAAAAAAAAAAAAAAAAAAAAAGGGCAAAGGATATGAACATTTTTCCAAAGAAAGTATTCAGATGGCCAACAGACACACTGAAAAGACGTTCAATATCAAATCAAAATCAAATGCAAATCAAAACTATGGTGAGATATCACCTTACACCCATCAGAATGGCTGTAATTAACAAGACAAAAAAATAACGAATGTTGGAGAGGATGTGGAGAAAAGGGAACCCTCACAAACTGCTGGTGGGAGTGCAAATTGGTGCAGCCATTATGGAAAAAAGTATGGAGATTTCTCAAAAAACTGAAAATAGAAATACCATATGATCCAGCTATCCCACTACTGGATACTTATCCAAAGAGCATGAAATCAACAACTTAAAGAGATTTATGTATCTCTATGTTCAGTGCAACATTATTCACAATAGCCAAGGTGTGGAAGCAACCCAAATGCCCAACAATGGATGAATGGATAAAAAGCTGTGGTGTATGTATACAGTGGAATATTATTCACCCATTAAAAAGACAAAATCGTGCCATTTCTGACAACATGGATGGACCTTGATGGTATTATACTAAGTGAAATAAGATAGACAAAGACAAACACCATATGATTTCACTAACGTGGAAGATAAACAAACACATGCATAAAGGGGACAGATTAGTGGTTACCAGACAGGAAGGGGGTTGGGGGAGTGCAAAGAGGTAAAGGGACACATATATATGGTGACGGATAAAAACTAGACTATTGGTGGTGAGCACGATGCAGTCTATACAAAAGCTGATACAAAACAATGTACACCTGAAATTACACAATGTTATAGGGCAATATGATCTCAGCAAAATAATGACATAAACAAAAGAAAAGAAAGAATTGAATTCTTTGATTGATTGATTAAATCAATTGAAAGAATGTCTTGGAAACTAGGACTTGTATAGAATTGGACTAAAACTCAGTCCAACCACACAGCAATTTTACTTGAACGTTGTTAACATTGGGTTGCACTCCCTGGAAAATGTCTTGACGCTGAGTTGCACTGTCTGTTGTGATAGCATTGGGTTCTCTTCAAAGGATTACTACTCATTACCAGGAAAGAACATGATTACAGTCATCGTCAGAGAGTACAGTACCTTGGTAATATGAACGTCCCTAATTTCTTGTTCAAACAAACATCCTATGTGGTTAGTTTGAAGCCTTTTCTCATGACTATCTGTTCTCACGGGAGAAGTGGAGGTTGATATCAGTGATTCCTTGCTTACAGTTCTCTTCAGCTCCAAAAGCATTGTGCGTTTCTTAGCAAGGAGGAATTTGGGGGCTGCTGATAGTTACTTTTTGATATTTATTGTTAAAAAAAATACACTCATGAAAAAAATAATAATTCAGAATGAAAAGTAAAATCCCTTGTCCTCCCTCTCCTTCATCCCAACAAACTCTCAGAGGTAACAGCTTAACAGTTTTGCATGTTTCCATTCAGTTATTTTCTATCCATATAAATGCATATGTCCAAATCCTCATTTTTTAACACAGAGAGATCATACTTTACTGCTCTGAGAATAGAAACTTTAACCTGATGAGGAGAAAGCAATAGCAAGTTCAACATTTCAGTGTCATTTAATCATTTTAGAATAAACTCAGAACTTTGAAGTTCTTTAGGCTCAATTAAATTTTTACAAAAATAACTATCAAATCTAGTATTGTCAGTTCCCTGATTAACAGAGTAAGGACTCTGGAGCAAGTCTGCCTGGTTGTAGGCCTGTTTGCTTCATTTTCTTGATATATGACTTTAGGCAAGTTGAACGTTTTGTGCCTCAGTCTCCTAATCTGAAAAAAGGGGATAGTAGAGGAAGATGGGCACAGTTGTTAGCTCGGGGCTAATCTTCCTCAAGAAAAAAAGAGGAAGATTGGCCATGGATGTTGGCTCAGGGCAAATCTTCCTCACACAAAAATAATAATAATAATAATAATAAATTTAAAAATATAAAATAAAAGAAAAATGGGGATGTAATACCACCTGCTTCAAATTCTGGTAGTGCATCTAAGCAAGTTAATATCTCTCACATGTATGGAACAGACATTGGCACATGGCACATCCTAAACAATACATTTTAGTGATGATTATTAACATTATTGTGATTCAAAGGCTTCTTATTGCTCTAGGTCTTAAACCTATGAAATTACCTATAAGGCTCTGCACGCTCTGCCACTGCCGATCTTACCAAACCCCTTCCTGTTCACAAGTTCTTGAAATGGACTGGGCTTGTTCCCCCCTTAGATTTTTGCATGTGCAATTTCCTCTGTCCTCCCTTCATTTTATAGCATCTGACTTCCCTCTCTGGGTAGCTCTCACATTCTTATGTCTCAGCTGAAAAGTCAGTTTCTGAAAAAAGTCTATAATGGCTCTCAGACTAAATCAGATCTCCTCTTATTAAAGTGAACAATAATCACGTATTTATCACCCAAACGGGGCACCTATGAGAGTGAAAGGAAGCAGTACTGACAATTATTCTAGGACAGTAGGTATAAATTGGAATTATCCCAGACAAACCAGGACATGTACACTTTCTACCTATAATACATTGCTATAGTATTTTTTCATTTTTTATATATCAATTTACAATTGTATTTAATTCATTGTGCAAGTATTTGTTAATGTTTTATTTTTCTGCTAGTCTGTAAGCTCAGTGTGTCTTATTTACCACTGTATTGCCAGCTCCTAGCATAGTGATTAGCATATTGCCCGAAAAGTCTCGAATGGATGAGTGACGTGTAGTCTTTGTTGTATCAAAATCAAAGCAGGTCCCGCACTATGCTATTTCAAAATGGTCAGTCATGAGTGCCGAAGCCTGACCTTTCTCTCGTTCAGAGCAATCATTAATCTAGCTTCCCTCCTCCTGGCCTTACTTAGGCCTTTGTTGGAGGCCTACTTTGAAGGGTAGTGTATCCATTTATTGTGTGATTCCAGCGTAGGTCCTGAACTCTTACCATTGTATCCTTTCCCTTGACAGCTTTCCTACACTTTTGATTTTCAAAGATTTATTAGTGGGCCTGTATCTGAGGCAGCAAGTTTAAGTGGCCACTGTTATTCATGTAAGTGTAAGGATCTGGGCAAAGGGAAGTAGAGTCTGAGGCCATACACACGTCAGTGAGTGGCTCAGGCAACATGCCTATTTATATGCAAATAACTGTAACATGGAAATTGCAATTGTTGAAATGGAGCCGATATTTACATTATCTTGACTTTTCTATCTATATAGTAGAAGTATTATTTAAATGGTCTTTTAGAATGTCTAAAATGTTCATGAATATTTACAATCATAGATAAAAAGTACAATAGAAAATCTTCCAAAATTTATAGAATGTACACATTTATTGACTTGGTTCTTCTGCGTTGCCACAGGCAAGACATCCAAGTAGGTCATATTTCATTGATGGTAGTTGCCATCTTTGGGTTCTTTGTAGATTACTGTGGATGCTATGTCTGACTCACTATTTTAGGAGGATTAGGTGTGCAGACTCTTCCTGGATCACATTCCATGGGTTATAGCAAGGTACACAGGCCACTGAACAGGAAATTGGATCAGTAAATGGAAACAGTTAGAGAATGGAACATAAGCATACATGCCTTTAGCAACACTATCTTTTTTTTGCCTTTGAACCTCACTGACTCAACCCCATTGCATTACCTACTTTGGAATGAATTCAGATTATAATTTTATTTATGTTTTAGTACAAGAATTTAATTTTGTTAACTAGTTTTATTCCAGAACCACCTCTTTCACCACCATAGCACGCTAAAGTACCCCTTAAAAACACTTTGAAAAGTCTTAATGATTCTAGAGACATTTATATATGCATTCCATTCATGCCATTCATTCCTTTATTCAATCAGCAAGACATTTGCTAAGAATTTCCTCCTGGGTGTAATGAGTCAGTAAAATTTAAAAATGAGAAACAGCAATTTCAGTCTGATTGAATTTCACCCTTACTATAAAGGCTTAAATTGATGTCCATTTACTATCATCCCCTGTCCATGGTTTTTCATTGTCGCTCCAATGCCAAGTTTCCTAGGAAAAAAAGCAAATTTCCTGATCTCATTTCCTCTCTCTTCAAGAAGTTTCAGAGTTCAAAGTCACTTTCTGGTTTCCCATGACTTTTCATAGTTCCAAGCTGTCACTTCTATTTTACGTAAGGGTGTAAAACAGTATTGTTAGGATTCTCTACAACCAATGAAATCTCAACCAGTTACAGTTTTTTATCATTTTTCTTATTTGTGATCTAAATATGTAATTATTTACAGTAATTGTTAAAATTTCTCCTTTCAAACCGTAATACAAAGTGATGTGCATTTTATAATAATGCAAGTAATTTTTTCTTCTTTATGTTCAAAATGATCTTGATGACAATAAATCACTTAATTGGAAAACAGATTTTTTTTTCACTAAATACGGTTGAAATCTTTTTGCAGAATTCATGTTGTCTTTTCGTGAAAACAAAACACCCAATGAATTTGTTAGAAAAAAATCAAATTGGTTGATTCACTGACACCCTTATTATAGATATAAGTGGTGTTAAAAGTCATCTCTAATTTCATCATCTTTTTTTCTAGACATGCTTATCTGGCTTAAAAATGTCTCCATTTGAAGAACGTAAGTATAACTGTTTAGTTTTTGCCTCCAAAGTCACAATTAAACATAAGAAAGGATGAGGTTGGAAAAAGAAACAAAAGTTAGGGTAACTAAAACTAAAACTGTCTTTCCTTCTTACTAATTCCTAAAGCACATTAAATTTTAAAATTCATTGGGTGAGGCTCTTCAGCCTCTTTATTTTGGTATATTTTTATAGACTACTGCCAAGAGTCGAATTCAGATCCAATTTTCAGCTGTTCATTTCCACTGAAGTTTCTATAATAAATTTTTTTTTTCATTTAGGTAGAATCAGTCATCTAAGAATTTAATGTATTTATATATCTCTGCCTTTAACCATTTTCATTTAGTTAAAGAATTTTGGGAAAGTCATTACCATTCCCTTCATTTTAAAAATAATTAAACAATTACAAGAAAAACAAATATAGAATCATTGTGTATCTTCTTTTTTCTCCCCCAAACAATTACTTGTCTATAAACCCTGGAAGAAATAATTTCTTTCATCCAACTTCAATCCATATGTGCTTATAAAAACTAGCAGCAGAAAATCCAGAAGTAATCTTTGTAACAAACTTAGTAGTTTAGAAATAGCTAGTTATCCTGGGTTAGTATGACACAAGGTTATCTTAGGAGAGTATTATGGCTAAAGATACATCACATTTAGCAATTATTGCACAGTTCACTATATTATCAAACTGTAAATATTTAAATAGGAACAATCCTGCTCAATTCCTCTGACTCCTAGTGGCTGGATTGCTCTCAGAGGTTTGGGAACTTCTTTCCACGACCGCAGGCATCCCATTAGGCTAAAATTTCCCAGTAGCTTTTAACTAGAGTGTGAAGCTTGATATTAGACTGGGGAGAGTATATCTGCCAAACAAAATGCTGTCTATCTACTAGTACAGGTCAGGTAGGCATGAAGAAATCATTTTGGGTTTCTTCATGAAGCTTATGATGGTGATACAATGGTGCTTTATTTTTTAAATTATTGTTGCAAAAATTGGGAATGTTTTTGGATGTATACACAAAGGTAGTGTGTTGAAAGGCACAGTGATTGAAAGCATGACCTTTAGAGTTCCACACACTGGAGCTGATGCTATCCTGGTGTCATCATGTACCCGCTGTGTGTCCTGGAGCAAGTCACAGGGCTTGCTGAGCTTCTGTGTTCTCATTTACTAGATGATACAGTGACGTCTGTGGTAGACGTACTTGGATGTCTATGCAAAATCCACCCCCCTACCCCCTGCTTCCTTGTTTATACAACCGATTTTGGGCATCTTTGCATACAGAGAAGTCTGGACCTCTTCTCAGCTTCAGGAGGCAAATATTGATTATTTTAAGCCAGTCAAGGAGATTCTATTCACTGTGAATTTGATTGACATAGAATTGGAAATGTCATGAAATTATAGTCAATAAGAAAATGAGGCAAGTCTGTGGAGCAGCTTCTAGAAACTTGCCCTCATTCTTAAAATGGGTCATGTTCTCTGTTGTGTCCTTTGGATGCTGTGTGACGCTATGATGCTTGGAGCAGTTACGGCCATCTTGTAACCATAAGCTGAGAAGACTTACATGATGCCAGGAGGGTGAAGCAGAAGGTGTAAAGGAACCTGTGTCCTTGATGTCATCACTGAGCTTCTGACTTACCTGATTCTAAAACTACCCAACCCTACGTTTCTTGTTATTTAAAACAATAGGTTTCTTTCATTATTCACAGCATTTTGAATCAGGTCTAACTCTAGCTCTTGCAGCTGAAAGCATTTGAATGGATATGAATAGTTGCCTCCATACAGCTGTTTTGAGAATTAAATGAGATAACACATAAAATGTGTTTGGTGTAGTGCCATACGCAGCTCTCAAAAATATTTATTATTATTATTGATGTTGTTGATATTAAAAATGTTATTTCCGTAATGGTCCTCATGTCAGATTTCAGCATAGTTTCAGGCAAAATTATGAGGCCTGAACAGGAAAAATGGGGAAAAATTTACTTTCTACAGCCTATTTTCCTCTTTCAGCACGTCCTTCACTTGCTTTCGTAACCTTCTAAGTCCACCCAACCATGCAGAAAAAGGATCTGTTAGTTGATTGTAACAAATGAAGAAAGAATGTTTAATCAGGCAATTTTTAACCCAAAAGAATGATATCCTAGTGTTAGAATTCCAAATACCATATCAAATTGGTAGGTAAGAATTCAGGGTGAGACTTTATCACCAAAATGTTATCATACAAGCTTCCACCTACATCTAAAGCAAAACCTTCCACTGTACAATTGGGCACTAAATCCCACATAGTTTTTTGTCTACTCACAAAGAATTCCCCTCTCTGGTGTAATTGTTAACGTTGGATAATTATCAGGTGGTGCCCTGGGCATTCCAGATCATTATCTGTTGACAGTGAGAGTACTGTTCATTTTCAAACCAGTAAGAGAAGCTGTTTTTTTCTTTGCATATCTCTGGGATTTCTAAGAGATTTAAAACTGAGAAAATGTGGATCTCCCTTGCATTTCCAGTGGACTTGGCCTTTACAATTATTTGCTGTTCTAGAGTTGAGAAGAGTTGCTAATTCCTTCAGAGCGTGAAGAGAGATGAGTGTGCACTGTACACTGACACCAAAAAAGAAGCAACCCCAAGAGTTTGCAACATCATTTCTTCTATTAGAGCACTTATTTGATATGAGATATTGCCACAAACTTCAAAATGTAAAGCAAATTATTAGAGGGAACAGGTAATTATGGGGGAAAAATTTGACAAACACTGCCTCTCACTTCTATCTCCCATTAAGAAAAATGACAGAAATCCGAGCTTTTCCTCAAATGCCTAGAACGCCTTGAGATCACTTTTATGACTGATCTGCTAGGCAACTATACAGAAGGCAGCCCTCTTCATTTCAGTGTCCCCAAAGGGGGCCTTAACGGGACTGTTCCTCTGCTATGTGATGTCCTTACAGGTAGGATAAAGATAGATAATTTGCAAAAGTCAGGGTAAAATGAAATGTGAGGCTCCTTGTTCAAAAATGGTTAAAAGCTTCAAGACAATAATGGCAGAACATTCAACCAAGCATGGGGCCCTTCTGAGCTGGGGCTTATGCCACTGCCAGGATGAGCACCTGTGAAGCTGGGCCCGCTGGCAGGGGCTGACTGTACTCATCTCTCTGCTTCACTTCTTTAGTGTTGGGTCTGTGGAGCGGAGGAAAGAGCATGGAGGGAGACAGACCTAGGTGAAAGCCTGGCTCTCTTCCTTCTAAATGTGTGGGTGTGAGTGATTTACAGTTTCAGCCTCCTGCACGGCACTGCTTGGAGGGTTAAGTGCTCAGAACATCCAGGGAAGCACCTTGCATGAGAGGGACTCAATGAATGGTTTCGGGAAGTCTGGGTTTAAATTCTGGAAAGATCTAGTCTTTTGTGCATGTGACTAGGGCCCCTTGAGTGAGTGTTAAGTCATGGCCTTACTGGCCTTACTCTGTTCTGTAGAGTGTTGGCTGACAAATGTCTTGTGATCGTGGTCACGGGGAAAGTTGAGGGAGAGGTCTCAGAGGGGTCAGCACAACCCATCCTCATATCACAAAAAATAATTTAAAAGGCTCACCAGTATAATATTTGTAAACAGCAGATGCCATGCTGTTGGTTATCACTAATAATGGAAGATTTTCTTCCTTTCCTTTCTTCTGTTTTAATTTGTTAACATACTCAAATTGGAAATGACATTTTAATTTTTTTACTTTGAATCGACAATTGTAATATGTCTCTAATTAAAAAGCTAATATCTATATTCAAATTAACAGAGAAAAAGGATGCTCCTTTGGAAATCTCCAGCTAAAATAAAATAAATGAACCTTTGTTTGAGCTTCATATCTGGTGTTGGAAAAGTGGTTACCTCACCTATCTGCTGCCTGTGTTCACATTTCCAAGAATGAACATGATGAAAATCAAACAGATGAGCCAGAGGGAAACGCATCAGGTGCAGTATTGTTTCTTGTATAATTGAATTAAATGTCAAGAAAGCTTTAGATCCATTGTTAAATATTCTGCCATTGTTAAATACCCAAGGGCTGGCCCAGTGGCCAAGTAGTTAAGTTTGCACGCTTGGCTTTCATGGCCCCGGGTTTCGCCAGTTCGGATCCTGGGCATGGACACGGCACCACTTGGCAGGCCATGCTGAGGCAGCGTCCCACATAGCACAGCCAGAGGGACTTACAGCTAGAATATACAACTATGCACTGGGGGGGAGTTGAGGAGAAGGAAAAAAAAAAAAAGAAGATTGTCAACAGATGTTAGCTCAGTAAAAAAAAAAAAAAACGTAATTATGTTTTAAAAAAAAAATTCACCTTTCTTGTTACTCTTTGTTTAGGATTTCCGCCCATCCTTGAAAAAGTTGCAACAGGAGAGAAGAGAGTTTCCCTTTGAACTGGGATTTCGTCCTCAAATATTCCTCCAATGTGATGGACACCTGCAAACACGCATGACTTTTTGGAAAATCTTGTTTTAAAAAGTGAAGATATTGAAGCCTGGAGACGTGAAATAAACACGCTGCCTGGGGTGACGCAGTTTATGGGAAATGACGATGTTTCTATGTTCTCAGGAACTGGGAAGTTTGTCTCACCAAGCAAATGTTTGTTCTTCTTGGTGAATAAGGATCTGCCTAGTGTATTTATTACTTGATTGTGTTTACGTTCCTTTGTGTTTGTCTCTGTCTACATGGGTGGGAGATTGCGTTTTTAACTCCCAAATGGCAGGCCTGGTGCTTGGTGTCATCTAATAATTCCTTCAAATCCCTACGTCAATCGGTAAGCCAGGGCAGGCTTGGCTTTCTCTCATTATTAGGGATCTATTTTGAGATTCAGGCTTCACATGATACACATGAAACATGAAGCCAGCCAGAAGCCATAATTTTTAATGGCTGATTTTTGACAGATCTTGCCCCAGATGGTGGCACCAATTCGCAATTATCAAATGTGGGGGCAAGAGAAGATGAAGGGAGTTAGTTACATAGACTAGAATGGAGGATATTCTCACACATGCCTTTCATAAGAAGCATCAGCTGTAAGCAACCACCCCTCTAGATGAAGGAAAGGGGGTGGCCACCCTGGTAAGCCTCTGAAAACAGTAATAAATATGTAAGCTGTGAGGAATAATTAATAAAACCAAAGAAACTTAAGAAGCTTGTTTTTCTCCTCCTCACTCCGAATTTCTATCAAAGCTCTCTCATGGGTCCTTCAGAGAACTACAACTCTACTAAGTTTAAACTAAGTTTAAAATATATAAGTATCTGACTCACGAGAGATTATAATGGATGAGGTCTGACATGTTGCAGGTTCTTTGTGCAGCTGCTTTTGGCTTGAAAATGGGAGTCTTTTGTCTGCACCCATCAGTGCCTTCATTCCATAGTGACAAAGTGGTGGTTTCAGATGAATGGCTATGGGGATGGAGAGGGACCAGAAGTTAGGGTGAAAGGGTGATGTATAGATGGGATTCACACTATAACACAGAAGGCAGCAGTGATGCCACATAACAGCCCAGGTTTTAGAATCAGTCAAACTCAGATCTAATCCAGGCTCTGTCCTATGTTCTTTTGAGCAAGCTATTCACAAGATCTGAACTTTGACTTCGGCATCTCTTAAACGAGGTTAAACAATCACACCTACTACAATGAATGGAAGTATAATGCAATCGTTAAAAGCCTCAGATATGGGCTCATAACAGCTTCACAACCTTGGTCAAGTTACTGAACCTCTGCAGGCCTCAGTTTCCTCACTTGTCCATGCAGTTAGTGGCACCTGATCCACACAGTGGTTTTGAGAACTAAAGCTCCTGGCACATAATAATTACTCAATCAATGTCAGTTATTATTCATGATCAACAAATATATATTAAGTGCCTTTTATTTGTGGGGCACTGCCCAAACCACTGACGAAAGCAACTAATGTACACGAAGTGCTTTGGTCATAGAAGGCACGCAAGAAATATTTGATGAATGAAAGGGAAGGCAAGCCTCTTGGTGTGTCCCTAAGATTTGGTTAGGCTTTGACTATCCAATCCAGCATTCTTTATGTGTTACTGGACAACTGGCTGGATGGCTTTTTTTTAGCTGGTGTTGCTAATTCCCAGTGAGTGGAGTCCAAAGTATCCCCTTACCCAACAATCAGTAGGAGGAGAGAAGGGATTCATTATCCTCTTCTTTCTCTGAGGTCTCTTCTATTGTCCTGAGAGGTGATAGGGAACAGGACAGCCAAAGGAAAAGACACACGAAGTGGTCACATGTATCTTTTATAAAAACGTACCTGAAATGGAAAATAAACTACATATTTTTTTCAGGTCTGAAGATCAAAAGCAGGTGTCCTTAACCTAGAACGCTTGAATGGGATCAGTGAGTGTGAGAATCTTCTATAATTGCAGCCGTATTTGATGTGTTCATACATTTTTCTGGGGAGAGAGGCCATAGTTTTCAAAAGGTTTTAGAGTTTTAGGTTTTACTATCTAGTAAAAGATTAACATTTAGCGGCCAATGAGTGTCGAAGACTGAAATAAGAAAACTAAAGTGATTTTGAGGTCAAAGCTTGGATTTACGTAGTGTAAATGTAAATAAGAAGAAATACCTGAGTCAGAAACAGGTGTGCAAGCTCATCAGATTCCAAAAGGGATGAAAAATCCACCTCACGGAAAGCATTCACTGCATAATTGCTGTCAAGATGCACTAAAGCCTGCCAGATCCACGTACCTCGATTAATTAAGGCCTTGGAAGGTTTTTTGAGAGATCATAATTACACATTATGAAAACACATTCTCAACTACAGTTTCAACCCATTGATACTTTTAATAGGTTAATTTGCTTGACATTTGAAACTCTAAAACAGCAGACTTTGAAAGTAACAACAACAAAAAGCCAAAAATGATATGTCATCTGAATTGAGTATTTAGTGCTACTTAAATGCTATTGATTGTGCTTAAAAACAAAGTATGCCAACGTCTCTAGTGCATGAACAAAATACCATGACGCAAGTGCATTAGTGTCTGGTGAGAACACATGCCAGTAACCACCCCTGAAATTTTAGAGGCATTTTGCAAGAACAGGCATTAGGGAGGATCTGTTGGGTTTAGGATGGATTGGCACCTCAGAACATTCTCCCTATTGTTCATGAATGAATGAATCAGCCACTTAATTTCTATTCTATCTGAAACATGGGGAATTCCCAAGGAAAGATTTCTTAATACTCTGTCCTGAGCAACAGAGAGCATCTCTTGCTTTGCTCCATTTCCCAGCTTACTTTTTTTGGTTGTAGTAGTATAAGGTAATAGTCAGGGTTGGGGGGAGGAGAACGGGCACTAAAAAAAGATTTGTCGGTAAGTGTTTCAAAGCCTGGCTTGGCAGACCATTTAAAAAACTGATGCAAAGTAAGACAAATATCTGAAAACACAAAAATTTATTTTCATGATAATCATTTGTGCTTATATTTAAGGACATCTGGGTGTGTATAAACTTTGACCTATCTCTCATTTCTGATTATTTATTTATATCATCATGGTTTCTGACTCCTAGCATCCATTTCTCCTTCCAAGAGTACCTCTCTGATCTTTCTTTGCAGAATTACTTCTATATAATTCATCATCTATTAGGTTAAGGTGGCACTAATCTCTCATTCCCAGTCTAACTCAACCCCAGGGGCTCACGACCCAGATCAGGTATTGAGAGAATTCTGTCATTTTGACCTCAGTGATTGGCTCAGAGACAGACTTGTCCCAAGTCAAGCAAATGGGGCTCAACCCTAGGAGTATGTATTTGCCCATTTTATACAGGGCTGCTGAGTTGGCAGAACACAGATCTGGAGCTTCTAGACTCTACTGTAGAGGAGAACCTACTGAAGAATGAAGTCAACACAGAGAAACACAATGATGTTTAGGTATTTACTTTCAGCCATGTCTGAAGCTGCAGCTAGACTTTTCAATACCTAAGTCAATAAATTCCTAATTCTTTCTTTGAGGGGTCGAGGAGGGTAGGAGACAGAAGAAGTTGTTTCTAAATCCAGTTTGAAATAGGTTTCTCTAAAGAACCCATACCAGAACACAGTCTATCCCCTTTGCTTGGAAAAGCTTCCTACCTTCTCTTTGCCTCCCAAACTTGTGCTCATTTTTCAAGGTCCAGCTCAAACCTCACCCATTCCAGGAAGTCTTCCTTGAATATCCCAACCTAATGAGCTCATCCTCCCTTGACCTCTTACAGCACTCAATGTTCTTAGTTCTTATTCCTTGTCTGCCAGAGATTGTTGACCTTGTAGTGCTAGTCATGTTTTTTCAGGTGATAGTCTTATTTCCTAAAGGGTAAAGCAGTTGTTAAATGTTCTATGCCCCTCTATGTCCCTTAGCCTTTGTCATAGAAGGTTATACATAGTAGGTGAGCAATGCATACCTGTGGCTTTAGTTAATGTAATGAAAATAGATACAAGTACATTTCTTATCCACTTGTTAGTCCAGAATAAAACCTTGCATGAAATACATGATTGCACAGTCATAAGGAAGATAAACAATTACCAGGGATTGCAGCTATCAGAGAGATGTTATCTGGTGTAAAGGGAAGAGCAAATAGAGAGAATCTGAATTTTCAAGTCTCATCTATAATATGGTGAGTGTTTTTCATTGTTAGCAGAGAAGGGACCCAGGACTAGTATCTTCACTGTTTATCATTTTTCACTGACAGTATTCCCAACATCAACATTATAGGAGTCTTGGTCACAAATAATAAGATATATTATAACTGAGTGTTGAACTGAAACCTATGAATATGAAGTAAATTTCAGTTATTTAAACATCTAAATTCTTGGGAATCAATTCCACCACATGGAAGATCATTTCAACAAAATCACCAAGCTTCAGGTATAGACCTACACCCTTGCTTCACCAGAGAGGATGGCTGCCTCACTCCCCTGAGAACTGAACTACTACCATCTCTTTTCCTTGTTCAGTCCTGGATATTTCACTAGCCTCATTCTATAATCTGCTTGCCATCAGTTTGTAAAACTTACTCAAATCAGTAGAAAAATTATATTAGGCTCAAATCATCTAGATTTTCCTGGCAACACTGACTTACATAATCATGTTGTACACATACTATGTGCAAGGACTGGAGGAAGTCCAGAAGGTTATAAATGAAGTTTCCAGCAAAGAACTTACAGTCTAACAAGAAAAGGAAACTTGAACATCAGTCTTTGTAATGTAAGAGTAGACAAGATGAGGATTCACAGGACGACAGATGGACCTCTTCACATCCCCTCCCTGCCCATCCCCCACACTTCTTATCATTCTCAACCCTACACCTCCTTCCACCCTAGTGGACTGAGTCTACCATGCAGCTGAATGCCTCTAAAAACGAGGAACCTGGAGTAGTCAAACACAATACAGTTTTCCTAGTCACACAGTAAATGAGAAGCGTTCAAATCATAGCTCTGAGCTTCTGCTTTCAGATTCAGTCACTCTCCAGTCTTACCACCAATTATATTTTTCATTAAACATGGGTAAATGTTTTCTGACATGCTCTTTTTAATAAAGTTGCCTCAGTTAAAAAAAAAAAGCCTTTTTGTCTCAAATTCACGCTTTATCAGTTTTGCCTCCTAGGAGGTATCATATAGCATAAATCCTCTGATTAACCATTTTCCCACACTGATCACTGCAAGGTTCCTTTGTGAATGTTTATTTTCATGTTCTCATTGGTAACTGGTGGCACTTCAAGGTAAAGAAGGTGTTTTTCTTAGTCATTACATATTTGACTCATGCCAGAAATTACTTCCAGTTCTAATCTCATGTTGCTTGCCCTGTTGCCTGAGAGATTTAAGTTTGCTGCATGAAAATAGCAATTTGAAGAGATGAAAGTTTAACAGATGCTATAAATAGCAACCAACGCTCTTGTCGTTATAGTTAATGACTCCACACCCAATTCCTTTTCTATTGTCTGTCGTTAACTATTATATCTTAAGTGAAACTTGTGTCTAGTACAATCAGTAGAATGAACAACGAAACCATAAAGAGATCAAAGGATTAGTGAAAGAATATGTTCTCTTTCGCACACCGAGAATGAACCTAACTTTCAGGGATTCATACTGACCAAAGATCCTTTGGAGTTCTCAAGCTTGATCCCTATATCACCTTCCACTTTCTTCTAAAGAATATCTCAAGTGCTCAATTTACGAAATCTTGTAAACAAAAGAATATTCATGGAAAGGCATTACTTCTTCAGGTGTCTGAATGGGTAATTTATTCTATGTTTATGCTATAAATCCTAAGACTAAACTTACTAAATATCTTCACAGTACACGTTATCCATTTCTAAAGCAGCTCCTTTCCACTAATCTTGGAAATGTAAGTGCCAGATCTGCAGGTGCTATTAGGTGGGATATTTATAGAGGCAAAATTTGCCAAGCTACAAATTATTTGGTTCCTTTCAAAAGCTTAAAAGCATCATTAGAAAATCTTTGGCAACGGTACATAGAGATTATGGCTTATCATATTTTCTGAAATGTGTGGCTGTTTCTTTTGGTTTCTCTACTCCTTCTTTTCCTCTTTCCACAAATAGAGCTGACGTCCTGGTCATTACCAGCCTCCAGTGAAATGTCTTTGGGTTTTGGCCTCTGTTTCTGCTGCTTTTGGTGCCCATGTTCCTAATCCCTCCTGACCTTTAGAAGTGTAGGGCATCCTCTGCTGGAGTCTATGATTGCTGTGCCAGCTTCTTGTGTTGAGGGGACACATACAGGCTTTGGGGACCAAGAAGGTGCTACCTAAGATGCTCTCTGACGGAACATGCCACAGTGCCATTTTCTCTCTGTTGCTAACCACATTGGAGTAGGGCACCTTGTGAAGTGGTCTCTCCTCGAAGTCCCAATGTGAAGTGGAGCATAAGCCCCTGCTTTTTTCAAACTACCTCTTCTTATAGCTGAAGTTTCTGTCATCTCCCTCCTCACTCTCATCTCGGGGTGAAGGCTAGGGCAATGTGGGACTGCTTCCTAGGAAGCGAGCAGCACCTCCTTTGCCGTCTTGTACTCTGTTTTATAAAAAGTGGAATACAGAGGTTAAACGATCACTCTCCAGAGCTAATCTGACTGAGTTTAATGCCTGACTCGTCCACTTACCAGCTGTGTGACCTTAGGCAAAGCTATTTGCTCTTCTTTAGTTTATACATCATAAACCATTATATCAGTATCAACCTCACAGAGTTGCAGTGAAGTTTAATTTAATTACGTATGTAAAACATCTAGGACAGTACCTGAGAAATAGAAGGAGTGAATGCATAGTGTTATTATAGACTTCTGAATCTTACTGATGGTGACAGAAGAGTTGTTTTCCCTGAACTACCTCACAAATAGGGGTGTTCATATGGCAGTAAAGTTAGTCACAAGCAGTACTTTGAGTCTTATGACAACGTTCTGTATACATTGAAGATGTCTGCAAACTAGGAGAATTAAACTCACTAACATTAGCTATGATGAAACTGCAGCTGTCACATGAAGAAATGACCAAAAGGAATACAGCCAAAAATGGTTGGAAAAAAGTATTAAAGATTTGTCAGCTAGTTAATTAATAGGAATATTATGTTCTAATTCTAAATAATAGTCACTTTCATAAATAATTTTACATTTATAATTTTGTATTCTTTTCTTACAGAGGGCCCCCAAAGTTTCATCCCCCCCCACAAAATCTGAATTTGTCACTGAAATGTGCTTAATCTTTTTCTTTTAAATAATGAACCCCTTTAAGAATTTTGTGCACCCCATGAATGCTCTTCAGAAAAATGCATGCAGTCTATCCTACAAGTTCAGGGAGTTCACCTATCTCCTTAAAGCTCATCTATCAACCCCTGGGTAAGAACCCCTGGTTTTAAGGAAAAATCAGCTGAGTTTAGCATTGTGCATAAAACATCAGTTGAGAAGGAATACAACAGCGGGCCTGAATTTCCTCACAGGTGGCTCAGCTTCACTGCCTTTCTTTCTGCCTGATTCCCCTCAGCTTCTCATACACCTATAGCTTTTCTATAGCCCTGGTAGTTAGAGCTTTGGAGGGCTGATGCCCTGGTAAGGGTGAAGAGGCTGAAGTGCTCTTACCTGTGGGCTTTCTCTAGAACAAACATTCCTCAGGAGAAAAGTCACACTCATGAAGGGTAAAGACAGAGGTGGATTTTTTTTTTTTATTGCCAACTATTTCAAATAAGACAATGGCTTGCCATATCCTCCCTTAGCAACCTCTGTTTATACCTAACTAACCACACCATGCTAATGTGGTCTGATTATTTGTCTCTCTCCCAAACTATGAGGTTTTGGCACACAGAGATTATGTTATTCATCATAGTGATTCGAGTTCTGGAACATAGTGAGGCATTAATAAATGATTATTGAATGAATGAATAAAGAGAATGAAAATAACTAGGTTTTCTTAGCTACTTTTTACACGTATTGAATAGAATCCATGGAACCAAAATGTCTTTTCCCAACATAATCACAAAGCATCCTGCAGTTCATGTTACTAAGAACTTTCATTCCCTTTTTAGCCTAATACACATAGAGCTAACCAATGTAAACTGGTAACAAAATCTGAGATGGTATCTATGAATAGGAAAAATCTTTGAGGTGCAACTGAAAGATTTATGATATTTGTGCTTTTTTTTTTTTTTGCATTCATTCCAATATTGCTGGTTCGTGGCCTCTGGGTGCATCGATATTTTTAATAATTAAAACATGTCTGGAACCACTGGGAGATGGCGCACTGAATGGCATACACCAGAATGCACATGGCGTTCCTGTAATGAAAAATGGCAGACTGCAATTAAAAGACTGCTTCTAAAGCAAGAACATCTGGGGCTTCCACTCAGTGGAATCTCATAGCCAGATTAAAGATTGCTATTATGACTGAATGTATGTGTTTATCCTTACCATGTCACCTTAACACTTAGGAATTTCCTATAGTGAGTTTAGGAGACGAGTTGAGATGAGTTTCTGTAAGGAGCCCTAGATGTGGAGCTGACCAGAGTCTAGGTCTTTATCAGCTAGTATATTTTCACACTTTGTCCTCATAGATACTTTAGGAGCCAATTACTGCCAATTCAGAGTGATTTAAAAGCCCTTGCTCTTTGGTTCATTGGTTCTCTTTTACAAGATTGCTTTGAATTTACGTAAGGAGTGTGAGCGTGTTGCCTGAAGAATCTGGACTCTGGAGCTAGACTTGCGTAAGTTATTTAACCTCTTTGGGCCTCAATGTCCTCAAGTATAAAATGAACATCATAATAAAACCTCACTACCTCATAGATTTGTTGTGAAGATCAAATGAGTTAATGTATACAAGACAATTGGAATATGTCTGGCACGTAAGTGCTATAGACATGTTAGCTATTTCCACTATGTTGCATCAATACAGAATTCCATTCTTATGTGTAATATTGGGTTGTTAGATAGAGCAATGAAGGGAAAAGTGTCTGAGTGGGAAAGGGTACTGTCTGACATTTCTTGAAATATTTTAAGTTTTGTCCTTAAGTGGAGGAAAGTCTCTAAGCAGAGACTCCTCTGTGGAGATTCAGGGACTGGAGAGCACATGTGCCAACTCTTTGCTAATGATCGACCTCATCATCTGGCTGTAGACTGAAAGTGACTGAACAAACTAGAGGATATTAGGGGAAGTACATGGACTCCAGTGTAACTGACAAAAGGTGAATTCTTCTAAGTGTTCAATGGTCCCAGGGATTCACCAGTGAGAACAGTACTCCAGCCTTTAACTGGGAACCTAAAGGCACAATGTCATGGTTCTAGCCAATGGAATGAGTGATATAATTTAAATAATCACCTTGTGAAACAGCTCACACCAAGCTCATCGAATCCGGTTACCTTTCCCTGAGTTCATCTTACTGGACTCATCTACAATATTTGACTTGAAATACTCTCCTCTCTTGACTTCCACAACACCATGCTCTCCTGGTTTTCTTTTTACTCTCTGGTCCACTCATTCTTGGACCCTTTGCCAATCACCCTCCTCCTCATCTCTAGATGTCCTAATTCCTCAGCGCTTTGTCCTATGTTCTGTTCTCTCTCCCTATACCTTGCCCTAGTGATTTCATCTATTCTTATGGTTGGAAACACAATCTGGAGAATAATAAATTTCACATTTACATGTTGAGCCTTGACTTCTATTCTGACCACAAGAATCATTATATTCTTCTTCCTAATTGACATCTCTATTTAGATGTTTCTAACCTAATGTGTCCAGAAGTGACCTTTTGATCCCTTCCCAATTTATTCCTTCTCTTGTCCTTCTCATCGTAATAAAGGGCAACAGATATCTGGAAATTCACCTGGATTATTTCTTCTCTGTTAAGTTCTATTTTCAAAATCTATCTAGAATACACACTTCTCTCCACTGCTGCCATCAGAACTCAAGCCACTCTATCTGTTATCTAGAAGACTGATAGCTTCGTAAATTGCCTCCCCACTTTTTCTCTTTCCTCTGTGTAATATATTCTCCACATAGGAACTTGAAAAATCTTTCTAAACATGCATCAGAACACAAGTGAAGAAACCAAATGTAGCGACATTAAGTGAATAACACAAAGTGACTTTTCACACACGGCTCTCTCCCCTTTCTGCTATCAACAGGGCTGCTGCCACTTTAATATATACTTTAGTGCAAAATGGCCGCCATGCTCATAAGTATGTTTTACTGATTTTCAGAGTTTTTCATCTTTCTCAGTGATGCTAGCACTGCTTCTGTGTTTCATTCCACTCCAATCCCACTCAACATGCTTGGAAAGATTGCTCTCAGCATTAGTTACCTTTCTAATCCTCAGATTCTTAGTTCCCCAACATTTGCCACTCCGAAATCTCAATATTCACTTCACGTCAGTCACCCACTCACGTTACCATAATGTTGACTTCAACATCATTCAACACTGCTCCACCCATATGTTTCAACATGAAATTCCTCTCTGCTTGCAATCTTCTCTTCTCCTACCTCTTCCACTTCCTAATACCTAGGATACCCACTCTTGAGCTGCATCAAAGCCTCTAAGTCATTAGCCTCCTCCTCATCTGTGATTCCATTACTCCTTTCCTGGAAGAAAAGATTTCTTTGCAAAGAGGAAGCCACTCTTTCTTATTCTTGACATAGCCAAACATGCCTGAAAACTCGCAGAGCAGCTTGGTGGGGTCCAAAACAAAATCATGCCGTCACTTCAGTTTCCCTTGTGGAGTTGAGCATTACTTTGGTTTATCTATTTTCCATGTTCTATTGAATTAATTATAACAAGTGTTTTACAACCTTTTAATTACTTAAAATTTTATTACTTAAAATTTTGTCTCATACTTATTCTGAATAGAGTGACTTCTCAACACTTTTGCTGAATAAGTCAAAATAAGTCGCACTAGAAAAATTCACTTTCCCTTTACACACATTCAAATTCTCTCTCTCTCTGTCTCTGTCTCTGTCTCACACACACACACACACAAACCAGGATAAAAAGCAAATAAACTATATACAATTCAGGGTTCTTTAGAAGAGACAATACATGCAATACAAACTTTTGTTTTCTTTTAGATTCCCATCTGCAAAGACATGCTTTTTCAGTTCTCATATTACAGGTAATCACATTTGATGTTATCTGAACTTTCCATCTTTAAAAATAAAATGTTGATGTATTCAATTAACATATTACTAAAGCCAGACAACAAGAAAATTTTGAAAAGGCAAAAATTGCTTTTGTGATGAGATTTATGCCTAGTAGACACAAAATCCAGTAACATCACCATCCTTCTAAGTTATATTCAATTTGTAGGAGCTAATTTCTACAGAAATTTATGCACAGCTTTAAATAATTTGTATAAATTTCATACCAATTATAATATTAGAACAATTTTTCAAAAATAGCATTTAAATTCTATGTACAGTGTCTTCATCACCAAGACAATAATATAATTAAACATTGAAACAATAAATTTATAAAAAGACCATAGCTCAAATTTAGTTCATATTTACCATATGCTAAATCTAAGTATCTTACATCTTATCAATTCCTTTAGTCTTATGACAAGCCACTTAGAAGTGTACCATTATTATCTCCACTCTTTGGCTAAAAATTGAGCATTAGGTTACTTGACTAAGTTTACACAGCTTGAGCACGCACTTTTTACTGTGAAATTTTATATCTAATCTTGTTCTGCATCATATTGTTGCATGTCTTATGGGATCCTACACATAAATCAGCATAAAAGCCTAATATTGAAAAGTGAACATATAGTAACAGCATCAAATTACTACCCGTTGGTCAAAAAAAGGAACTCGTATATAGAATTTAAGTTTCTGTACTCACAAAGCCAATATAAATAATTGAACACGTACATAGGTTAACAATTATGTCAGTGCAGACAACAATTATTGAACTTTTTATCTGCTCAGTTTATCAGAAGTTTTTGATATTTAGCTGGGGATGAGCTGTAGGCTATAAATATTTTTTCCTGGTAATTAAAACTCTCATGTATATATGTGTATATATATATGTATTCTAACATGAGAATTTATACCTAGGATCTCATCCATGGGACTAGTAATTTTAGATTATAATTTTGAATTCATTTAGTGTAAGTGGATTTATTCACCAAAGTTCTAGTAAGATTTCCATTGCAATTCATCTCTCTTTGCTGCTCAGTAATTTGATGTGCTGGGCTTGATGTCTGAAGACTTCAGTTCAACGCTTGACTTTACCAGTGACGTCTGTTTGACCTTAGGGAAGTCACTCAAGTTCACGAGTTTCACTTTTCTCATCTGCAAAGTGCAGATAATAATACCTTCCCTGCCAACTCCACAGGGCAGGGAGAAGGGTCAGGCGAGATAACGTATGAAAGTGTTTCTGAAACTACAAAGCACAGTATAATACAAGGTGTTAGTCACCTACCATCTGATCGTTCACATGAGACAATAAACATGTTCCTTGCTCCCCAAGAAGCAAGGCTATAAAATTCAGAACTGGGTCAACATCTCTTCAATAATGCAAAAGTAAAACAAAAAACTTCTTCATATTAAAAAATAATTTAACATGTTTCTAGTTCTTATTTTAATTGTACCAATTTGGAGGCACGAATTTGCTTTTTCCAGTTGTTTTGGCAGGACAAAAGCAGCTCCATACTAAAAGAAGGTTCAGGATACATGATTGAAATTTCCTTTCAGAGATTCTTTTATCTATAACATGGCCATAAGAGAGGCATAAAGACAATATATTTCTTTATCCATAAAAGAATAAGTTCTTTTATCGTTGCTAAAGCTACATAACTTTAAGGCAGTATTTAGATGTCTCCTTGACAAGTTTTTGTTTTTGAAAGGAAGTCTTTTACTGGAATTTCCATGTTCTTGTTAAGCTATGTGAGTTGTTTCACCTCCTGAGAGTTCAGCCACTGCCAGTGACTGAAGATGCCCCATTGCCTCACTGCCAGGAGATGGGGATGCAGTATTCACATTGTTTTGAAACTCATCCCAGAGAAGAGAAAGTCAGTCACAGTAAATGAAAAACACGAGTAAAGTAGCATTGAATGGCAGACATAAAAATCTATCTTCTGTATCTCTTGCTCTCTACCGAAGAACTTAGTATTCCCCTTGTCACAGTCACCTTCCCAGCAATAAAACTGGGAATTACAGCCAAAAACCGGACCAGTATTATTCCACAATTTTGTAGCAATAAAAGTGAATTCAAACTTAAGAAATCAGATAGTTTGACAAATGTCAACATGATATCTGATTTGGCAGCTTTTGCAATAGTGGTAATGGGAGAAGAAATGGTTCTCTTTTGAGTGAGGATTACCACATGATTTTGATTAAGAGTTAAAGTAGAAAGAGGCTTCCTTAGGAGCTGGAAGGGTTACCGGCAGTGAGAGCCAAGAGTTAATCTCTCTATGCTATGGTGTTGCCTTCTCTAACGCAATGACAATCATGCCTGCTACGCTTCTCAGGATCAAATGAAATGTCATTCATTCATTCATTCATCGAATATCGGGCACCTATTGTATTCACAAAAGTGGGCTAAGCACTGTGGCAGATTCATTGGTGCTTAAAATTGCCTCAGCTTTTATGAACTTAAAATCTGCGTAGATCAATGACATCAACACCAAGAACAGTAAGAACAAGGCAAAGTGTTAAGAGCCATTAGAGGCTAAAATAGTGTGATATTGGAATTTACGTCTTGAGAAAGTGCTTTGAAACTGTAAAATGCTGCCTAGGTGCACGCTGTCAGAATGGCTCAGGATATGGAGAAATTGAGGAGAGGTTTTCGATGACTTGCTCCTGCATGTGTTCCCCTCCTCTCTTCTCTACCTTGCTTAATAAAATAGGATAGGAATCACTTACCTAACACAGTGTCTTACAAACTCTATATGCTCTGTAAATATTTGCTGAATAAATGAATTCTTAACAGTCTTCTTCTCAATGTTATTTGAGGGAATAACCTAGTAAAACTTATTCTAGGTGGAAACACAAAAGCACTACTTAAATTATTCTTAATTAATAATTAAAATAGTAATGCTATTCTGGAGTATGTTTTAAGTATGTGTATTTTATGGCATTTGTTTCAGATGAAAGAGCCTGTAGACTCTTAGACTAGCCATAGACTACCTGTGTGAAATGTGAGTGCAGTATAAAAAAGTAGAAAATGCATTGATTTGGGAACCAGAAACTTTCCTTGAGAAAGGTTCTACCCACTGGCTTTAGGAAAACTACTATTTTGAACCTTAGTTTCCTGATTTGTAGGATAATAGATTAGAATAGATGATATTAAGATCCCTTCCAGCTTTAACATTTTCATGCCTCAACATAAGAGTATTATTTAATGACAGACATTTAAATTTTATAAAATGGACTTAAGTTACAATGGGTTATCACCATGTTTTGAGTCAATAAATTGCACTTCACTCTATAAGAATAGCAAAAGTTTAAAAACACATCAAAGGGCTGGCCCCATGGCCAATCAGTTAAGTTCATGTGCTCTGCTTCAGCGGCCCGGGGTTCACTGGCTCAGATCCTGGGCGCGGACCTACGCACGACTCGTTCAGCCATGCTGTGGCAGCATCCCACATAGAAGAACTAGAATGACTCGCAGCTAGGATATATAACTATGTGCTGGGGCTTTGGGGAGAAAAAAAAAAAAGCAAAAGATTGGCAACAGATGTTAGCTCAGGGCCAGTCTTCCTCGCCAAAAAGCACACTTTAAAAAAAAAAGATACTCTAATGTATGTAAAAGTACAAGCTCTGCACCCTGCCCGTGTCCCCACCACACACACACTTGGGACTATCTGGGGAGTAATCCATGATCAGTTCTACATGGTAAAGGTTAACTGAGTGGCATAGTTATTAAGTAAATTGGAGTCGTGCTGGATAATCAAAGAGGAATTTATTTATTATTTAAGGATACACCCATTTTTCCATTCTGCTTAGACTTTGTTCCAAGAGTGACAAAAACAGCCTGGCCAACCACTTCCTGAAGCTTATTCAAGCAATTTTATTAATAATAAATTTCAAGGAATTAATGACATATCGAAGGTGTTACACACTAATCACGAGACTGTAACCAAAACGGTCTTTTAAGAAATACATTCGTGACGGTGATTGAATGAGCCTTCCTCAAGGACGGAAGTCTCACCTATCCCAAAGCAGTTAAGGTGGCAAGTTAATGTAATATTTTTTAAGTGTCTGCATTGCGTGTGACTGTGCTGGGCTGTTTAACACATTACTCATTTTAAACCTGGTCAGAAACTAGCAGCCTTGTTCCCATTTTCAAAATAGTCTCAGAAAAGTAAGCTGCTTAAAACTGTAGAGCTAATTGGATTTGAATTCAAGTGTCTAAAACTTCAAAGCCCTATACTTTGCCCCCCACCGTACCTGTTAACTATGCTTAAGTGGGCAATATTATGTTATAGTAGGAGAAAAAATGTAAATTTAAAACATTACTGTGAAGCATCTTATGCTAATCAATAACCCACTTGATAATTCGTGAGGTTCCATACTTGGTGCTGTGTCTACACAGATATATTATTTTTCCTGGAAAGCAGACCCTGTCTACTTTCAATCTTGCTGCTTTTGGCCTCCTTCCGGTCCTCTTTAAATGTCACTTCCTGAGCAGGGAAGCTGTGATTTCAGATGTATAAAATTCCCTTCTTACTCCTAGACCATCCTGTGCCTTTCCATTTGAGCCTTTATCCCACATGTTCAACACTCACTCTAGACCATGATATCCACGGGGACAGAAACCATATCTGTCTTGTTCACTGCTGTGTCCCCACTGCCCAGAACATAGCTTGGCATGTAGTAGAGGTGCCCAAAACATCTGTTGCATGAATAACACATGTATCCACTATTGGGGAAAGTACTATAAGATTCTCAAAATATATAGTCCTTAGGTAACCTATGTCGTGTGTTTTTATATTATAGGGTCATATACAAAATGACAACATTAAAGGTCTTGTAGTAGTTAACAGATTAAAGAATGAGGCCTCCAGTGTGGACTGAAATTGTTTTAGGGTGAATTATTTGTAAGCAAGTTCATGAAACACTGCGCCATTTTGTTTTGTTTTGTTTTGTATTATCAGTTCCGAAGAACTTCTAACAGTGGAGTGGGTGGTTGCGTCGACATTGCTTCCTTTAGTAGACTGGTATAAGCAACAGGTAACAAGACCTCCTTTCTTCTGCTGCCTTTTTTGCTATACTTCTCACTGCCCAAAGATGGCAGTGTGTTAGAGAGTGACAGTCTTCTTTCTAAGTCTGAGCTGGCCTGCTGGCTGAATGGTTGGCTGTTGTCCTAAACAGTTGACCTGACTGCAAAAATCTCAGGTTTCAGAAGGATATCCAAAGTGGAAAAGGAGGGCTCTCCGTGAGAAATGTACCTGCCTGTTGGGTCCATTACCTGCCTTTGTTCAGGAGAGGAGAGCTCCTGCAAGTGCATATTCTATTACACACAAATGAGCCAACAAATTTGAGCCACAAATGAAAAAAATATTATTTAACGCCAGAAATAAAAATGCTGTTGGCTTCAAATTCCAGATGTCAATGCTGTGATCAATCTATCTGTTGATCCCACATGGAGAACCACTGCCTCTGCTCACTGATAGGCTAAGGCATGTCTCCGAAAAGCTCTTTATTTTCTTTTATGGGAAGGTAGGATAGAAATATTTGTCTTCACGAGCTGTTTTTTTTTGAAAATTGTTTATATCAAAGACATCATGAAGCAGGTGGAGGTTTGGCATGGATGCAGACAAGGTGAGATTGTCCTTGGTACCTTCCCCCATCCTTAGAGCTTCCTTCTCCTCTGGGAGCTGCTGTTCTCAGGCGCTGAGGTAGGACCAGGTGCTGGGCTCTTCTCCAGTGTGCCCTCCTCTGAAGCCTGCCTCAGGCTCGAACTCAGTCTTCTCTGCCCTCCGTTAAGACTTTCTAATGTTGTTCTCCACGGACTGTCTCTTTGTTGAAAAGGGTCCAATCAGCGACTGTCGAATGACAGGTACACTGATATCAGTCATTCATCCACTCATTTATTCACTATCCATCACTCACGAACCGAGCTCCTGCTATGCATCAGTCATTGTCATACATTGAGGTTCCCAACATGAAGGCCTTGCCTTCAAGGTCAAAGCTGGAGAGACAGATAATTACTCTTTAACAATATTAATGCTTCTGGTAGATAAACTCTGAGGCAGAGCCAAGCAGTTTGCCATGACAATGCATAGCACTTTTTGTACTTTAAGAGGATTATATCTATCTTTGTATCCCTACTTCATAGCATAATGCATGGCCCATGATAGACATGAAACAGATACGTAGGCTTAAGCTTTTATTAATGAGACACTGAGACAAGCTGATGGGGATGATATTTTTGGATCTCTCTCTGTTCCCATCAGATCATCACATGTAGGAAGAGAAATTTCTGTCTACCACGGACTGCCTCTGCCCATGGCAGTGGAACTGAAACAGAAATTGCGTTTTTACTTTCATTCTTTTTTAATGTTGGTTCTGAAGTGGAGAAGGAAGAAGGACTTGTTAGACAACAAGACAATAAAGTGGAGATTGGAATAAGTTCCCGGAGCTCAGCTCTGCTCTTACGGCAAAAATGCCACTGGGGCGTGGGAGGTGCCATGCGGCCATCGGGCACTTGTCCATAGTGGGGAATAGGCCTCATTTGTTTGGCTTGACTAATAAATATGACTCAGGCATGCACACCAGCAAGGGCTCATTTCCTCAGAAATTTGTTACGCTTTTGTTTGTGTTCCCCATAGAGGTTTTCATTTATCTTCAAAAGCATCCCACAGGCAGCATTTACACTTCTCCTAAGTTCTGCCTTTTTAGATAAACGGATCAATATTTTGAGAATTTACTTTGCATATTTTTTACCGGTTTTACATTAAACAGGCCAAAACACTGTCAGTTGCCTGGGTGATTTATCTATAAATGACCTGTGACCCAGTTCACAGCATCTTTCTTGACTTTTCTTAAGAGATTATTTCTCCCAAGGATGAAATGAGTATATCAGCAAGATTTTCTCTTCTCCTTGTGATTTTGGGCTCAGGCACATCAGGGACATGAGGAAACAGCTCAGAGCAACCCGAGAGGAAAATCACCCAAGGGATGGGGCCTTCGTTGCTGTGACTTCATGCCTGTAAACTGAGGACGAGCCAGTTGATCCGGCACATCTGGGCGTGTGTCAGTTAGAGTTCCCAGGGAACAATGGCCTTCACTGTGTAGGCTGCCACGTGGGAAACAGATTTGTTTATGTTTTACTTTATGTCATTTTGGGGGATAAACTATGGTTGCTCTTTTCTTTATTTGAATGCCACAGAGTCAGCAGGGAACTCCAGCTTCCTGATCCCAAATACAGGCTGGTTATTCCAGAAACTGTGAAATCCAGTGAGCTTTTTGGAGCTGTGTCATTGTGATGGAGTCTGTTTTACCTCCAAGAGCAGGAGGAGCAGGTTTTCTTGTGGAAGAGGAGGCAGATTTCAGGAAGTTCCCAGACAGTCATTTGCTATTTCTCCCTGGAATGGGGAGGAGGAATGAGATAAAGCAAGGGTGGAGGGGATGACATCTTCCCAAGGGCAGGGTGCCCACCTGGGGCATGTGAAAGATCACTCTGAGTTCAAAGGCTTTGCAAACTCGTCTACACCAATCAGAGACACATACGTAAATAACAGTTTCTGTCTTTAACTTAGCATTATACATAGAATTTTCTCATAACCTGATCTTTAACAGCATAAAAGTTTTGAGGATAAAAAATGATTCTCATTAAATTTAAGCTGCATCTGCATGCATTGCTAAGGTTAGCCAGACATGGGACAAACAGCTACCTCTTATAAATTCTGGTTTCAGATCTTCTGTTCCATCAATTCAATAAATACACTCATCCTTGTCAGATGATGAGACCCAACTTTTGGTCTGTTTATGAAATTGTGAGAATTTGGTAACAACAATAGAAGATAAAGTTGATTCAGAACATATATTTATAGGAGCTATTTGGTCACACAATTAATTTTAAGGGTTTCTAGCCACTACCTTATAAGATTGTCGCCATGTATTAGTAGGAATTGTTTTAATGAAAAAGAAAAAGACATTCAGACATAATTGGTAGTAAAATAATTGTTGTATCTCCTGGATTTTATGCAACTGAATATTGCAAAAACATAATATGAAAGGCATATTCTTTTTCAAATTCAAGTCCAATTTATGCTTATAGATATAATGGAGCTTCCTAGCTCCTGAGGATAAATGGGAAAATAATGGTTTATATAGTTCTCATTGCCTAAACAAATGAAGCTGATCACCTCAACAAGAGAGAAATTGTGTTTGCATTGGCATTAAATCTCTAATGAAGTTTATGTCCCATTTATGGTCTTGGCTCCTCAACCACAAACACACATAGCCCCCAGCTCCTTCCTTGCTTACATGGGAGGTCACAAAAGAAGCGAGAATCCCTGTTAAAATTGCAGTTAGTCAAGGTTAGGAGCACCCAGAAAATTATCAAATTATGGAGGCAAATATAGGCATAATGGCTGATATGGTACAAAATGTTAAACACTTTGGCAGTGACAGGGAGGACTCAACAAATATTCCATGTACTCCTCCCACATTTCTCAGTCTCCTTTGAAGTTAATAATATGTGTTGCTATCTCCCATGCTCTTAACTGTCTACATTCTATTTCCCTTCTGTGGCTGGAATAAAGGACTCCAAGGAAGACAAATTGCATGATGGGAGCAGCCTGGACCCCTGAGTCGCATTTTGGAGAAAAGCTGTGCAGGAGAGTTGCCTAGCCCCCGTTGGGCTATGACATGAGCAAAAGACAACTATGCTGTGTTAAGCTATTGAGACTAAGGGTTTGAAATTGGAATTGATTTTGCTGCTTGGTTTTAGGAAACCAATGCTAGCACTCCTTTTAAAATAATAAATTTTGGAGCCCAGACTGGTGGTGTAGAGGTTAAGTTTGCTCGTTCCGCTTTGGCAGCCTAGAGTTCACAGGTTTGGGTCCTGGGCACAGACCTAGCACCACTACTCAAGCCACACTGTGGTAACATCCCACATAAATTAGAGCAAGATTGGCACACATATTAGCTCAGCAACAATCTTCCTCAAGCAAAAAGAGGAAGATTGGCAACATATGTTGTCTCAGGGCCAATCCTCCCCGCCACACACACACAAAATACTAACAATAATAAATTTTTCTTCTAGTGCTAATGATACAACAATTTGATATTTTGGAGACTTTAAATGGTGAACTATATTGCTACATAGTCAATCTGGTCATTATATTAACAATAAAACTTGAAAACACTAGATTTAGACATTTTAGAGGGTTTAACTAATATGTGTAGGCAGCGCACTCTAAGTCTTCTAGGTGGCTTTGACCAATGCTCTTGATTTAACTCAGAGTTAGCCATCATCCCCATTGTGAAATTACATAGTTTGATTGTAGTTAAAAAGTTTTTAATGAGAATCTTTGGTTCTATTGTAAAAGGAGAAAAGAAAATTGTTTACCCATGGGAAATGTAAGTTCTTAACACACAAATTAGATATGGCAGAGAAGAATAAAGAATAAGCAACTGTGAAGAACACTGGTCAAGAAAACTCTTCCTATACAACTGTATCAAAGTCAAATCAAGGAATATTCCTCACCCTAAAATAGAAAGCCTCACAGTATCTGCCCAGTAGGATTTCAGAATTGCTATGGACCAGTAATTAAAACAGGTCACTCAGTGGTCCCACTTTCTGAATGGGAATGTTTATTGCAGTTCTGTCCCCATTGTATAGTGAGCGTAGGTGTGGATACGCTGGATGAGGGACAATAACTTCATAGTTTTCTCAACCTATGGGGAGCCATGTTTGTAACTCATGGAGAGACCAACCTGCAGAGATTATCCAGAGATCCTGAGCTTTGAGCTGGAAGTTGTAACTGCTAGGATTTTGGTTTCTCCCTTGAAGGGTTTAAGTGTATTTGCTGAACAGAAGGGCAGACGTCACAGAGACTGTTAGTGTTCACTAAGTATTTCATGGGCCTTCTTTATTTCCCAGCTTTTATTGCAGTTGATCTGGGGTTAGGTGACTATTTCTAGCCAGTGAACTGGGAGTGTAAATGAAGTGTGTCATTTTGGGTTGGAGGTAATTAAGTTTACAGAAACCTTTTGTAGCTGCAAGTGGAGGACCCAAAATGATGGAGATGCAAGGTGAGAGCCCCTGGACAAATAGAGGAGCATGTAACAGAGTTTCCTAGCCAACATGGAACTGGGGCATAAACAAAAAATAAAGTTGTTTTGTGCTACTCCACTGAGACTTTACAGTATGACTCTCAGGAGCTGGCTATAATGATCTGACCAATAAATAAAATATTTTAATCACCACTGATGTCCTAACCCAAGGAAAATGTTCATTTTCTTTTAAAGGAAACCCCTACAGAAATCAGCATTTATTTCATCATATACTGTTTGAGCCAGGTGTTATGACAGATACAAAGAAGTTTAGGGCATGTTCCTTTCCAAAATTTCTCAGTCCAGTTCTCTCATCTGCCTTCCTACAAGACAGCAAATAACAAAATGTCAGTTCAGGTTTTTGAGGTGGCATCCATTACCTTCTATGAAAGCTCTGAATGACTCTGAGTAAGGAGATACCAGGCACTCCACCTGTTCTCAGTAAAGACTGAATCCTGGAGAGATCATCAATGAGTGCAGCTTACCTGAACAAAAAATTTAGTATACATATTACATCCTGTGTCCTAACTACCCCCTCATGTCTAGGTTAGGGGTCTCCCCATGTGCTCTGATAGCAGCCTTTGTACTCTCTGTCTCATAATACTTTTCATACCATCTTGTGATTGCTCTATATTTGCCCTATTTCTCACTAAACTGTAAATTCCATGAAAGCCAAAATATTGTCTATATAACTTACCATCACAACTCCAGTACTCTTGCTATTATTTACTGCTCCTTAGAGTATAACTCTCATGTATTATCTGTCTCTTTTTATCTAACTTATTGAAAATCCTTTCTATATATTCATAGAGAAGATGATGAGTTTAGTTTTGAACATCTTGAGTGGGAATTATCTTTGGGAAATCAAATGAGGATGTATAGTAGGTAATTGGATAGAAGTTCCTGGACCTTAGGAGAGAAATTTGGGATGGAGACATAGAGATCTGTGAGGGAGCAGCATAAGGTGCTCTCTAAAACCATGGATGTACATGAGATCAGCTAGAAAGAGGGAGTGGATTAAGAAGGAAAGACATCTAGGAATGGAACTTCAACATTTATGAAATAGGAGGAAAAATATTGATGTAATTCTTAGAGATAGCACTGAGAGAAGTGTAAGGAAAGCTACAAGAATGAGGAATCGTGAAATAAAAAAAGGAGGGAAATCCAAATGCCGCCTAGAGGTGGAGCAAGATAGGGTTTGAAATAGTTCCATTGGGTTTTGGAACGAAGACATCACTGATGACCTTTACCAGAGTGATTTCAGTACAGTGGTGGGTCTGGAAGCCAGACTTCTGTAAGTTAAGAGATAAACGAGTGATGAGAAAGTAAAAAAGAGTTCCAAAAATTTGACAGTGAAGAACAGTAGAGAGTTAACTCTTACACACCCTTCAGGACTCAGTCAGCTGTCACCTCCTCCCCAAAGCTTTCTCAGATACCGCTACTACTTTATGGTTTCTACCATGTACACATCATATTTGGTCCTGTGCACACCTCCATTTTATCACTGATTGCAAAGTACATTGTAATCAACTGATTATTTGTCTTTTCCACTGAACCAATGGTCTGAAACTTCTTGAGATTTCTGATTTCCTTTAGAATTTTCTGAAATCAAAAACCACCTTTGCTGAGAAATTCACACATGCACATACCCACAAATTTGTGCATAAAATTTTAACAAGCTAAATGGAAACCTAAAAGCTCATTCAGCTTAAGAAGTGCCCAGTTTAAGAAACTCTGCCAAACACTTTAAACTTTTTATGATAGAGATTGTGTATTATTTGTTTTGTATCCCCTGTGCCTGACACAGTGCCTATTATGTAAGAGGTGCTCAAAAAATGCTTGATGAATGATTGGATGGATGGAAGAATGAATTAATGACAAAGTAGAAATATGCACAAAGGGCATTAAAAGTAAGTAAGCGTGAGCATCTAACAGTGCCTTGGAGAAACAGGAATCCTTCAGTGCAGAGGTTTGAAGGAGGAGGTTGCTAGGATGGTATAGTGAGGAGGGGCACTTCTTATAGAAAGAACATCAGATAAGAAGACTCACCAGTTTGTTCAGAGGACAGGTCACTGAATCTGAATGGAGTCCAAGAAGCATTGGTGGAGTAGCAAAAGACAAGGTAAATAGCTGGTGGTCATTCTCCTGCACTTTCAGGTGGGCCTGAATAGAGGCTATTCTTGAAGATACCACAACTTCCTTTGAAACTCTTTTCTAGAAAAATCCCAGCTTTTATTATTCAGATATCTGCCCTTACATCAAACCAAAATCCTTTTTGTTTTGTTTATTTAACCATTTCAAGTAAGTATATTTCTAAAGGTACCATTTTGAAAAAATTGAATGAAAAAGTAGACCAATAAAGTAAAATTTTTACCTGTAATTAAGCATATTACTTTCTGTATATTTTTTCTCACACATCACTATATTCTCAATCACTACCAGCAGCACCAAAATCTATCCAAATAAGTAGTCAAATAATTATGGAAATTTGATATAGGAAATGCAAAGTGCTAGATCCGACCTAACAGATTAAAATATAAAAATTCCAACATTTCCCACCTATTTCATTCCCTAGGGTGTAGAAGTGATTGAATAGGAATATTCATTGTTCATATACACAAATAACACTACCAAATTATTGACCCCTCTTGAGGATTTAAAACAATCTGTGACTAAGTTTGGGCTAAAAGAGCCCTTTGGTTTAGAGGGTTTGAAGTATATGTGTTTGGAATTCCTACCAAGGTGAAAGCGTCATTGACTCTCGGGAGCCCTACTTGTTCTATTTTTCAAAGAGATAGATTTGAAGAGAGGTTATGGCAAGGGAGGTACATATTAACTGGAAAGGTTATCCCAGAATTAAAAGGTTTTCAGAGACCCCAAAACTCATTCAGAATTCCAAGAGCTGCAATATAATTAAATATGTATTAGATTAAGCCAGTATGATAATAATCTCCTTTCACTATTTACAATGTTTACTGTCCTTCTCTTTTACCCGTGTGTTCCTTGTTATTATCCTAAGTGGTAGTTATCACACCATTTCACAGGTGAAGCATTGCAGAGATGTCTGTCTCATGTCCTACTCAAGATAACCCAGCTAGTAAAAGTCAAAATGACATCTTCTGGATTTGTGTGGTAAACTCAATTTCAATTCCAGTACTCTTTCCAAGGAGGAAATTTGCCTTTTGTTATTGGTAGCACTACCTATTTGGTGTTTGAGATAACTTAAATGACTAAAATTAACTTAAATGACTTAAATCATTTAAATTGACTACTGCTAAGTCATTCTGTAGTTCATTATACGACTCTAAAATAAATTGATTAATATTTGAAAGATATTGAGAATGCACATTGACAGTATACTCTAAGTCCTAGGGTGGACTGAGACGATGTTCTTGGGTTTCATAACTATAATATTGTATCTCTGAAATTATACTAGAAACTCTTGTGCAAAATTCCCAGGCTGCGTGTGGGTGGTGAGTGGAATTATTACGTAGAATTCTTTGGTTTGCTTTGCTCAGTTCAGTTGGTCAGAACACAGTTCATGGAAGGCAAGGATGTGGGTAAACTGATGTGGGCCAGTTTATTTACTTTAACCTTGCACAGTCATGTCAACAATGGAAACAGAAAGGATTATATCCTCCTAAAATAAAGTGAATATTTCAGGGGAAATCAAAGCTAATGCATCATCACAATTAGGAAATCAGCGTAAAGTTCATGGCTCTTTTATGGTTGGATCATCTCAGTAGCATCATCCTCTCAAAGAACAGTACATTTCTCTCATTAACCAAAAGGTCATTATCAACACTCCATTAGTCAACAGCACGCAGTGTAGTTTATCTGGAACAAATATTTAAATAATCAGTGGTGAGGGTCCAGTGACTGTACGTGAGTTGGGGATAGAGTAGGACTTTAAACTTATCCTGAATTAATGTAGTTTTAAGTTTTTCTTTCTATAGTTGACTTAGCTCCATAAAATTCTATTAAACACAAAAGTGTTGTTTAAGTGAGTCAGGCAGGGCTTGAACTTTGGCTGTCTCATTTATTAAGTGATCTTGGGCAAGTTATTCAACCTCTCCGGAGCCTAACTCTTCACCTGAACATGGGCTGACAATAGTTAAATACCTCAAGAAAGTCTTGTTTCAATCAAGTAAAAGAAAACACTTAAAGTCCTTAATATAATGCTGGCATATAGTAAGTACTCAACAGATTGTAAGATGATATTATTATTATTATCACCATTATTATCACTTTTTTTTTATCAACTCACTGAAAAGGGTTTGAGCCAGAAGAAGCAAGGGGGAATTTAATATTTTGACAAGTATTGCTCTCCCTGCTTAAATGAATGGGGAACTTCTATGGAGGGGAAATATTTGAAGGGCAGTAAGGCGAATAGGACAACATTGCCACACCTTCTATTTTAAGCTTTCATGGTGTGGCTTTGTTTGGTTTGAAATTAATTCCCAGACTTACATGTCCACACTAACTTTAATTGCTAAAAGTATTCCAAAAGTCAAGGGTCATTATATTTTGCAGAAAAAATCCTTCCTGTGATCATTGCAATCTTCTTGTCCTCTTCTGTGCTGTGTTCTGAACTGCAGAGCTAAGTAATCAGGATGAAGACTTGCAGTTAATAACTCCATCCATAGTTCATCCCATGGAATTTTGTAATAGATGCTAATGAAACTTCATATATCACATGATATCACAACCATATGACGGTTGTGATATTTGGTCCAGTTTACCTTAGATTATGTTAAGAGAGTATTGTCCAAGCACATTGACTGAATCCATCAAAATTGCTGAATCTTAAATTTTAAAGTTTTATTATTAATGTATTAACCAGATTAACTCTGTAGCAATATAACACAACTGTTTAACATATGCAAATTACCAACTTGATGGTATCATCAGTACCAAGCCAAATTGGCTATTTTGGAAAGAGTGTGAGTTGAAATTGTGTCAGCCGCTGTGTTTGGAAGATTAATTTGGGTTATCCATTCAGCCTTTTACTTTCTTTAGTAAGCAGGAGTGACCATGAACTGGGGCTGTACACACAGAACACCAGCAATATTAATAGGGAATGTGCAACATTATTTCATTCACTATGATTGTCCAAGTAATTTACATTACTATAAACAGATTCCAGAGAATGATTTCTTTACAAAAGCATGTTTTCACACTTTATTTACTACATTACATTTAAGACTCTAGAAACTTAATTTTTGATTGGCACAAATGTTTATGATTACAAATGGCATGACCTTCTAGAGATGATGCTGTGGAATGTTGAGGTTAAGGCGAAGATGAATTTGTCTTGCCAAAAAATGATGGTAATGTGTGGGAGAGGCTAAAGGTAATTCTGGATATTAATTTTCATGAGTAACATGGTTCTCTTTGCAAATTTATAATAATAGGATTAGAAAAAGTATTGTCAAAGGAAGTATGTCTTTCTGGTTCTCTGAAAGAAAAGATCTTGAGAAGATTCTATTACAGTGTATTTCTTCAGCTATCACACTTCTCAGCTTGAAAGACTTTCAGAGAAATATTCGATGCCATTTTCAAAGTTCAAAAATCATGCCCATGGTCATGAGCTTTTACTTCTTTCTGCTGTTTGGTTACCAAGAAAAACAAGTTTCCATTTTTTAAATTACCGTATATAGAACAATTGGAGAGCAATAAATAATAAATGGTAAAATGAGAGCCTAAATCTGATATGTCCCTTTAATGAACTTAAGCAATGTGCTTTGCTGGGCACAGAAGAGTTGAAGTCTTTGGCTCACTTTCACCTCGGATTGTCTTCTTGAGATAGGATTAGCCACTACATGAATATGGTCCCATCCCAAAAGGATACATAGAATACTGTGCCTTGTTAAGTACAATGACATAGCTACGGGTGTCATTTATCTGCTCTTGAGCTTTAAAATACTTCCTGGTTCATATAAATCTCTAACGATTTTGCTTTGCAAATTTTTGCTCATCCAACCAGATTCTAAACTTAATGAATTTGCTCTTCAGCAATATGATTAAATAGAATTCTTTGAAAAGATGCTGTTTGGTTTTCTCTGCTTATTCTTATCATAATTTATAATTATAGTAGTAATTGAAATAATTTTTAATCTAAAAGTATTCACCCATAATTCACTGGTATTAACTAATAAACCATTTTTCTTTATATTTCATTCAAGTTTTTCTCCACCGAGAGTCACTGTGTACGTATAATTTGGTACTTTTTTCATTTAAAAACAAATTAGAAGCCCTTTACAAATTGCAGTTATGCCTTCATAGTTTACAATAGTTTAATAATATTTCACTATGTAAAAGCTACCATAATTTCATATTATACAGTAGCCATAGGCCTAATACAAATACCTTGTGAGGAAAAAGACCTGTGGTTCATGCCTCCTGGGTGCTTAGTTGTGTTGAGATAAAATATTGGTGATGGCAAAAGTCGTATCTGTACGTTGTTTGGGATGACTTAGAAATCGGTGGACGAGAATGCGGCTCCCACCTATCCAGACCTAGTTCTACCCAAAGCGCTTCCATTTGTTTCCAGAGGAGTGAATGTTATAAGGAAGGTCAGTAACAATGACGATGCCTGGTGTATTCTGTCTTTAGACTCCTCACAGACCTCCACAGAACCTACAGTTTGGGCAGGACTGTATTCAGGTATACTCATAACTGTGGATCGCCATAGAACCTCAACCAACTGTTCATTAGGCAAGGCAATCCAACAGGTTTAAGGAGGTGCTGTGTACTAGAGTAATGATTGTTCAAAATTCGATAGAAATACAAGTATTTTGAGAATTAGGGTAGTGAATATACATGGTGGGGAGGTGTGTGGAAATTAGCGTCTGGAGATATCAAGGGCCCTAGCCAATGCACGGGAATCAGAGCCAGTTACCTTTAAAACAACATAGTTAGAAAAAAAAAAAAGGGAATTGGGTATTATTTTTGTAACCAATCCTGACTATATTCTGGAGCATAGCAAAGCCCTTGAGCCTGGCTGATAATCGTTTCAGATGGGTTTTACCACCAGCAGTAATAAGGGTGATTAAGTTTAGGACAGCACCATAAGTCCAGAGATGTTACCTTGCTGATGAACCCACATCATTTACCTTTGGAGTTAGGCACTTAAAAGGGCATGGGGCGTTGATAGATGACTCCCACACATTGGTCAGAGTAACAACTAAGTCTATGACCACGTTAGAATCCTACAAAATTTCCTATGTTTGTGTGATGGTTAATTTTATGTGTCAACTTCATTGAGCTAAGAGTTGCTCAGGTAGCTGAGATCTCAGCTCAGATCTCTGGGTGTGTCTGTGAGGGTGCCTCTCAAAGAGCTTAGCATTTCAATCAGTAGACTGAGTAAAGAAGATCATCCTCACCAATGTCAGTGGGCATCATCCAATCCATTCAGGGCCTAAATAGAACAAAGAGTTGGAGGAAAGGCAAATTTGCTCTCTCTATGAGAGCTGAGACATACATTTTCTCCTGCCCTCAGACATCAGTGCTCCTGGTTATTGAGCTTTCAGACTCAGACCGGAACTTAGATCACTGATTCTCAGGCCTTCAGACTCAACTTACGCCTCGGACCCCCGATTCCCAGGCCTTCAGAGTCACTGGCACAGAGACTTACACCACTGGCTTTCCTGGTCCTCTAGTTTGCAGATAGCAGATTGTGAAACTTCTTGGACTCCATAACTGTGTGAGCCAATATTTACAATAAATCCTGCTCCCCCTTGCGCATTCCCTCACTTGTGCTTCCTGCAATCACCTTCCAAACAACCTATTTATTTGTAAGTTTTTTCCTGCTTTGGGGGCTGCCCGAACTAAGATAGGACGAAAAGGGCCTTAACACAAAATCTATGAAAACTATTGGATTTACGGTAAAGGAAATAAGCCCATGATCTTTATTCTCTTCTTCTCTCTTCTGCTCTTTTTCTTCCCTCCATTCCATCCAGGTGAATGGAAAATTGCAGCTTATCATTCTGCCCAAGAAACCCCATGGCCTAGACTCCTTTTGTAGCTGTGAATTGATAAGAACCTTAATTTTTTATCTTCCCATTGCCTAAATTCTAGGCACATGGAGAAACAAGTGTCTAGAAAACTGCCCCTGTGAAATTCTGGGACAATTGGTTCTACCTGGGGACAGTAGGGAAATGTGAAGACTTCAGAAATTTTTAAGGTGTTATGGGAAACTTTGGGACCAAGGACATACTTCTCATATGAAATATTTGGAAGAACAACCATTGGCGACTGGGGTGAAAATTTTTACCTATTTCAACTTGAAAGCTATATCTTTAGGAGGCTGAATTTGTGATCTAAGTAACTGTAATTGTACATTAAAGTATCAGGATGAACCTGACAATTTATGGATCTTCCTAGTTCGTGACTATACACCTAAGTGCCAGCTAAGATGGCTATATTGCTCTAGAGCAGCCAGACTTTTCAAAGGATGACTGAGTGACAGTCTGCCTGTCTTGTGTAATGCCACCCTCAGAGAAAGTATAATGGTACCCCAAGCCTGAGGAATGGCTGATTTCCAGGAACGCTCTGTTGCAATCTAGTCCACAATTAGATAGGTAAATAGATGGTAGAGAGATAGATGATACATAGATAGATACACAGGTAGATATATCAATAGATACAGATTATGTAAATTAGAGGATATCTCATCCTTGTGCCCATCACTGTACTAAGAGCAATTTATTGAATGTCATAAGCTCTGGCATCGTCCAATCTATCACTCTTGACTTAAGGGCTCTAAGGCAAAAACTGGATTCTTTGATATACAGAGAACTAGCCCAACAGAGGTCACTGGGGACCCAGATTCTCAGATAATGTTCTTAACCACCTAACCATAGAAAAAAGTGTAGCTACACAAATTCTGAGAACATCTGCGTCTTGCAGCCCAGGGTCTCCAGGCAGGAATTCTGATAAACATTATACAGGCTGTAGGCTGCAACCAATGCCGTAGACACTTGGTCTATTTAATATCTGATTAGTGGCAGCACTGAGATGACTAGAAAGAAAAGTTAAGAATATGCTAATGACTTGTGCATGGTACAAATGATATGGAATAGATTCCCTTCCAAAAAAGCCCTTTTAAGGTCTTATATCATGCTCGGAAGTGGCTATGGTCACTAGGAACGAGCATAGGAATATTGAGGGAGCATCTAAATGATGTGGTGCAGGAATTCTACCCAGAGGAATGATTCTGGATTGGGGGGAAGAGTCTGTTTGGGTAATACACTAAAATTGGAGATTAGGTGCTAGAATATTCAAATCAGTATCTGGAGTTAGAGATGATTGTCTAAACACAGGCTTATGAGGTGTCTTCTGGCTGATTTTGCTGTTCTGATTTCATGTAATGATTTCCCAAGGAATCTCTAGCCAGATCTTCAGTCTGGTGTTGACATCTGGTATTCCAAAGGCATTGAGCATGGACTATATGTGAACATGTCTAGCATCTTCCAGAGCATAAGGCTGCAGACTCTGCCTGGGGATGGTAGCACCCCCAATTGGAGATGATAGACTCATCCCTCATTCAAACTGGACAAAGGAGGAAGGACGGTGATGCTAGAAGGAAGCAAAGAGGGATGACCTTCTCCCTAAGTGCAGTAATACCCTACTTAAATGGCTCATCTCTGCAGTTTGAAGCCATTAACCAGGGAGTGGCTGACTGAGTAGCTTGACCCCATTTGCTGAAAAGCCTACATAAGTATGTAGTTGAGGACTGTGTTTTTAAGGACTGCTGGGCCTGAATCTCTGGCACGAAGAGAGAGCCACCTGGATGTTCTCCAAATCAAGTATAGTGAAGAATCCCATTATCTTAGTAATTATAGAGGGAAGAAATTTTGAACCTTATTTTTATATTTAAATGAAAAGGACAGTATAATTTGAATTCTGGTTTTCATTGTTTTAGACATTAAAGTATTTGGAACTGTAATTTTTGAACTGTAATTTCTCCCTGGGAACTTGACAGAGAGGAGGCTTATATTCAAATTTTGGGCATTTAATTGTTGCTGACATTTTATTAATAGAATATCTCAATTCTCTTTAATTCATTGAACGATTAATAAGCTATATTTGACAACACAGATTGGCATAATTTGGAGTAAAAATTAGAATAGAGGGTGAAGATATGCCTTAGGTAGAGCATAACCCTGAAGTTGAGTTACTTAGTTACTGCTCTGACTCACTTCAACACTGACTACTAGAGGTTTTGGGAGAATACACATAGGAACAGTGGTTGGAATTGAGGAAGGGACCCCATGAAGGTAGGAAGAGGACTGTGGTAACAGACTGCTCACTTCTTTCCCCAAGTGGAATAGCTGTGATTGGGTATATGTTACAGATGAACGTTTGTTCCCCACTTCTCTGGTTTCCATAAAGGAAACCTAAACACAGTGGCCAGTGACCCCATCCTTTGTTCCTACCTCCAGAAGGGTGCACTGAGTTACCTGGGTGGTGAAAGACAGCTCTAACACTAGGCCACACTGTAGAATACCATTCAGCTTTATCAGTGCATTAGTTAGCTTTTTCTGCGGCAACAGTGCCAATACATCAGTGGCTAACAACCACAAATATTTATTTCTTGCTCATGTTCCATAAGCTGCAGACCAGCTTACCTTTGTTCAGATCTGCCGTGCTTGACTCAACCTGGCTTGATTCCACACGTCTTCTCAGTTCAGAGACATAGGCAGTTGTAGTATTTCTTATCTAAGACATGCTGTTCTAATAGGTGAGGGCAAACCACACAATTCAACTTGAAGCTTCTACTCAAAAATGGAAAATATCACATCTGCTCACATCCCTTTAGGCAAAGCACCAGGACCCAGCCCCAAATGAACAAGGTGGAGACATAAACTCTTCCCACATGGTTCAACCACTCACATGACAATGAGCAGGAACATATGATCCCGTCATAGGGAAGAAGGAAGTCATTGGGAAATTATAATTCAATCTTCCACAATCACCTATAAAGGCAATATGTTTTTTTCATCTTCCTGAATGCTGAGTCTATCAACTAAATATAGTGAAGAACACAAGGGTCATTGATGGGCTCTTCTAAAGACCAAACCAATTCTCAGCAACTTTTCTCTGATCTTTTATTTTTTGTCAATGTCATAGATGTGAAATGACATAATATTATTATTTAATTAAATGCTCATGATTACCAGGGAGTCCAAACATATTTTCATATATTTATTAGCTACTTGAGTCCCCCTTCTATTGAGTTGCCTGTTCATATTTTTTGCCTGTTTCTTAGTTTCTTTTTCTATGAAACTATTTCATAGTTTCTTTTGCTTATTAATTTCTGTGTATTCATTATATATTCTGGATATTAACCTTTTGCTGATAAATATGTTGCAAATAACTTCTCCCAGACTAAAGTTTTACTTTTTCCCTTTCTAAAAATGATGTATTTTGAGCACAAAATGTTTTATTTTAATGTAGCATATCAATAAATGTTTCTGTTTATGTTTTTGTTTATTCCTTTTTATATCTTGCTTAAGAAATTCTTCCTTACTGTGAGATTGTAAAAGTATTCTATGTTTTCTTCAGAACTTTTAAGTTGTGAATTTTACATGTAGATTTTAATCCACCTAGAATAGATTTGTTATGATTTATATTACAGTAGGACTATAATTTCACTTTTTCCTATATGGAAAACCAATTTTCCGAGAATTATTTATTGGAGAATTTAGTGTTTCCCTCCGATCATCAATACACTGCTGTAATGCGTGAAGTTTTCATATGTCAATGGTCATTTAGTTAGTTCTTTATTCTGTTCCACTAGTCTATTTTTTTCTTCCCTTACCCAAGTACCACATAGTTTCAAATACTATAGTTTTGCAATAAATCTTTCTGTTTGGTAGGGTATTTACTACAACTTGTCTTTCTTGTTTAAAAATTTCTGTTTTCTAGTTGGCTGTTATTATCATTAAATCTGTTGAATTTCACCAAATGCTTTTCTGTATCTCTTAAAAATAATATGATTTTAACCTTTTTTTTTAGAATGTGGTATTTTATTTTCGTTATTTTAGAACTAATAAGTACGTATCAGTGTTTTTATATGTTTTATATTTATCTATGTCATATATATTACCGTACATAAATGTATATACGTATATATATAAAGTCAATATTTTGAGTATGATTTAAAATTTCTACGTCTCTTTAACATCAAATGCATTTTTTAAAATGTTTACCTTTTGACCCTCTTCATGCATTTCTAGATTAACCTTTAATCTATTAAAGGAATGAATGTATCCATTTAATGAACATTTCAGTGCAAACTATAGTTACATTTTTACTATAAACTCAATTTGGTTGTAATCTATTTTATGTTTTTATACTACTAATATTCTGTTTTGGGTGTTAGCTACTATGTTGATGAGTAAGACTAGCCTCTAAACCTCCTTTCCCAAAGTCTTAATTTCTGGTTTTGGTATCAAGATTATGTTAATAAAATTATTTGGGAAACATTTCCTCTTTTTCTATTATTTGGATTACTGTATGTAGCTCTCTAACTTGTAAAGTTAGCTTTTTTTTTTTTTAACAACTGTTGCCAATCTTTTTGTTTTTATTGCTTTTTCTTCCCAAATCCCCCCAGTACATAGTTGTATATTCTAGCTGTGGATCCCCCCAACTGTGACATGTGGGACGCCGCCCCAACATGGCCTGACGAGTGGTGCCGTGTCCACACCCAGGATCTGAACTGGCGAAACCCTGGGCCGCTGAAGCGGAATGCATGAACCTAACCACTTGGCCACGGGGCCGGCCCCTAAAGTTAGCTTCTTAACACTCAGCCCATGGTATTTTGGGTACCAGTGTCGTTTGGTTCTACATATATTCTACTTCCTATTAGAATTTCTTCTTTGATTTATGAGTTATTTAGAAGTGTGTTTTACCATTCCCAAATATATGACTTTTTAGTTACTTTACTTATCATTGTCTTCATTGCAATTTGATCAGAGAATGTATTTCGTATGATGTTGATTCTTTGATATTTATTGTAACTGGCTTTATAACTAGTAATTTGGTTAACTTTGAAACATTAGCAATGTGTATTTAAGAAGAATAATTTCTGGGTTTGGATTGAGCTTGTTAATTGCATTGTTTATAGATTCTGTATCCCTACAGACATTTTTGGACTCACAGCCTATCAGTTACTCAGAGAAGAATATTAAAAATTGCCTAGTATGGCTGCAGATTCGGCATTTTCCATTTTTAATTTTTTAAAATATTTGCTTGATATTTTGAAGTTGTGCTATTAGAAGTATTCATCTTTAGAGTTGCTACATCTTCCTGGTGAACTTTACCTCGGTAATTATATAATTCTTTTTCTCTAATTGCTTTGCCTTATCTATTCAATCTGATCTGAACATGTAATAGATGTGTAATATATATTAAAATTAGAGCTATTTTGGTCTCAGTTTTGAGCAAGGAATAGGTGCCACATTCTTTTAAATGTGAAGTGAGATGTGAAACCACTTTGCAATAATTACAAAGGAGGAGGATTTAACTGGTTTAAACCCCTGTCACACATCAAGGATGTAAGATTGAGACTGGATAATAAGAAAGCATTTTTAAGAGAGCATTGATATGCTATGAGTCTACTCCCTGCCCCCTGGAAGAAGGAAAGATCTTTTCCCTCAGCTAAATCCTAAAAGAATGGGGTTTAACATGACAAGGGAGCTTGATATGTATTCCCAGGAACCTGTGTGACACAATGGACTGATGTCATATTTGTAAATCCAAAGTGAAGGGAAAGAGACATGGTTATTCTGGTTATACACAGGGGGTTGAAACAAAGCATATGTGAGTGTATACGATGGGCATGATGTGGGCTAGGTGCAAGACTGGGATGGGATTACTTAGATCCTGTCCAAGAGGACCACCTGGTAAAGCAAGGAGTTTTAACAAAAAGAATCAGTAGGTGTAGCTACTGAATGCTTGAGAGTTAAGAAGAAGTCATAAGCAACAAGCTAGAAAGGTGCTTTTGCATAGCTCAAGGGAACTGCAGTTGATAGATCTGTAGTAACGTGGAGTTGCTCCTCAAGGCACCTCATGAGAGAACCATGCCAGCTTCAAACACATCGCAGGACCAGAGAGCACCAATGCTAGATCCCTACCACCATACCAACCAAGAGGTCAGAACACCTGCAGGAAGAGAAGCATCGCTATGTGGGCAAAGAAGCAGCTTTTTTACACTGCATGTGGCAATAAGCCTAAACTGAGGGAGGGGAAATGTTTTAATTTTGGATGTAATTTGATCAAAATGAGAATGGATATGTTACTTTCTGAACTATGACTATTTTCTCATTGGTGATGTCTATGAGAATTTTTACTACATGAGAACAGTAAGAAAAATCGTTGACTCTGTTTACACCCAAATGTTAAGAGAACAGCTATTCTAGATACTTTAAGGATATCTAGTTCCAAATTCCTAGATTTCTTTTTAAGCAAACATGGATGACAAGACTTCTACATTTATCAGATTAGAAATAATCTATTTTTGAACCAAAATTAGTTGTTTCCCTCCCTAACTATATATTTCATAAATTATTTTACTTAATCCTAACAGCCAGCTTATAAGGTGGACTTTACAAAGTTAGAGATTGATGCCCAGAGTGATTAAGAAACTTTCCTAAGTTCACAGTTAACAAATGAATGTGCCAGAATTTTAACCCCAAACAGCTTAACTCTATAGCAAACACGTCATTTTCCATGCCAAGTTACCAATTTTATAGCAGGATCTTAACTTATTTCAATTTAGGTGCCCTGTTGGGTGCTCCCCAAAGATCTAGAACTTTCCATACTATGTTGCCATTGCTTGTTTAATTATCTGCTTCTAATTAAGTTCTAGAGTCTGGGAAGGCCAAGACTACATCTAACACCTTCATTGTGTTACCCTAGATTGTAGGCCCAAAAAAGGGATTCAATGTATATTTTTCAAGTGAATGAATAAGATGAAAAGCCTACCTAATTACACATTGTGTTATCAACATTATAATTATCACAGAGTTAAATCTTCCCTTTGAATGACCCTGAACCAGCTACCAGACAATGTCATTTCTACCTCTTAAAAGTTGCAAGTTTAAGTTGGAAATCTGAAACTGAAGGACAGGTTACAGACCTGGGCAAGCCACTTAGTTCAGATTTTTAGGAAAAGTATTTATTGAGCACAAACTACGTATTAGGCACTGTTCTAGTTTCTGGTAATACAAAAATGAATAAAGACATTTTCTATATCATTTAGAAACTTACCATCTAAAGACAGAGGTAGATGCACACACAGGTAATTTCAAATTAATATGGCAACTGAATTGATTAACTTATAAGGTATTGGTTAAGTTAGCAGGTCACGTAACCTAGGGAAAGCTACCTGGTGGGGAGGGCAACCGAGAGGAGTCTTGAAGCATGAAAAGAAATTAATCAAATGAATAAAAATAGAGGAAGGATAGCACTTCAGGTATGGGACCTGCATGCAAAGACACAAGCAACTACAACAGTGCATCATTTCTGAGAAAACACAGGTCCTTGGTTTTATCGGTACGTGCAGTAGGAGTTGGGGCATGGCATGAAGTGGGACCAGAAAGGTACAAGTGTCTAAAAAAAATAAGTAAATGCATCATTTCCCATTGTTCATTGTAGGTACTCTTCTGCGTGCCATGACTAATGATGAAATGATGAACATAAAGAGCGCTATTCTTTCAGGACTGACGGGGAGAGGAGGAGATGGACCTCAGACAGTGTACCTGGAGGAGTCTTCCTACCCACCACCTAAGGTCTTGACTCATTGCAATGAAAACTCTCACACCTTCCCCAAAGTATCATCTCATCCGGTGAAAAGGATCACACACAGCATGCAAAATGTGTAGACAAGAAGTGAAACTGAGCAGAGGGAGAGCTTGGGAGACGCAAGGGTAGGCAGTGATCAGACTGAGTGAGTAGAAGACTTGGGTAGCTGTAGTCATGTCGGCTGGGACAGGAGTCAAGGTAGGGGACTTTCACCAGGGCAGAACTACCCGCAGAGGTCTGGAGTGAGAGGAAGTAGGGAGGGAAGACACACAACGGGAGCAGTTTAAGAGTTCGAGGAGCAGAGGAGGCAGGAAGAATGGTTGCAGGCTAGGTCAGTGCCTTATTTGGACAGTTGCTAAAATAGCATACTAGCATTAAGCTATTAAAAACTGTTTAGTGGCAACTTTCTGCAGTCATTCTTCAGTCCCACTTATGACATGTAGAAAGGTCAAGGACCTACAGCGGAAGGATTAGACAAAGGCACTGTTTTCTTGGTTCTAATAGTCCGCATCTGATTAGAGGGTATCACTGTCTCCTCCTAAAACTTGGGGCCTCCAGCTTCCAGATAAGCTGAATACCCTAAGAGTTTGTGCTCCTCGCCATCTGACACATCCCTCGGGACTGGAGCTGAGATCTGTTAGTCCTCATTTTGTTTGTACTGTCCCAAAGAGGCAGCTACAGAGGGCTGCACTGCAACAAGGAGAGCAGGTAAACAAATCTTAAAGTTAATATATTTATTTATAAGTATTTATTTATACTGTATATTTATGTATTTAATAAGCACTGATTGGGTGGAGGGAGAGGATACTGGTAATGCAATACAAAAGTTACTAGTATGGAAACCAAACAGTACTCGGTGTAAACGCCACATCTGCCTCTGCCGAGCTGTGTGACTTTGAGGAGGTTGCATCTTGGAGTCTCCATTTCTTCATCCCTCAGCTGGAGCTATAAATGTTCTCTACTAAATGTTACATGGTTTACATAAAAGACCGTGCATTCACGGTGCCTAATACTGGGCTTTCAACAGAGTAAGTGCTCAAGACCCATGGCTATTAAGAATAACAGTAATGAGGAAGAGGAGGCAAAAAAGAGGATGAGGAGAACGTGCTTCATACCTTCCCATAAAAGAAGTGGGGGGGCAGATGAAGGGTGATATGAAAGAGAGATTAAAGGGTTGGAAAGGAGGAGGAGAAGGGCTAAGTGTCAGCTGACTATAGTTTAGCCAATTTTCAGGCTTTGAAATGGACCACAAGTACCCCACATGGAGCAACAACATTTAAATTTCTTTCCACTTTCATCCATTTCGTTGGATGATAAACGGGTCTCTTAAATCTCCCTCCCACTGGCACTGGCCTCTCTAGCGAGTGTATGCGTTTTGTGTTCAAGTCCACTTTAGCTGTCTGAGGTCCTTAATATTTAGCCCTAGGAAGTCTTTAATGCAAACAGTCCTTTAAGACTCCTTCTGGATAGATCAGCCAAGTGCAGTCTGCTCTCCCCACAGAGTGGGATCCCCATAATGTTCTTTTCTTCACTGGACACAGACTAGTAAAGAGTCATTTCTTCTTTTTGCCTTCTTGCTGCTGTTGAATATTTACAGGAGAAACATCCCCTCCACTTTTTTCTACAAGAGAAAATAAGATTCATATAAGAATCTTAGACTTTGTGTTATTTGAGACCCTTTACCTTATTTATATCAATGAATATATCAGTGTGGAATACCTAAATGCTTTTATGGTGAGCAATTATTATGTGAAGGGTAATAATGAGTCACTCTTGTGCATACAAAAAACATGTTAGATTTATGGGTGATGAATAGGGTTAAACCCACAACCCATTTTGCTGCAAGAAGGTTATTCACTCGTTTTGAATGTGGTGGCGGCTGCCTTTGTCTGGTTTTGAATAATCATACTCAGTCTTTAGGTAATGCTGGGGCGGGACAGAGGTTTATGGTTAACAGTTGTTCTAGCATTTCAAAAACTCCAGACAGGAAGCATATCATGAAAACATTAATTTTTTTAATAAAAATGTGAAGCTGGGCCCAATATGGATTTGATCATCAGATAGATCGAATTTTCATGCTCCTTGGCCTCTAAGTGAAGCTACCCATTGTGTGACTTCTGGAAGCTGGTGCAGACCCACAGAGACCCAAAGCTGAAGAGGAGAAAGGTCAGAACAAAGCTCAGGGACTGAAGGCAGCCATTCTTCCGGGCATGAAGAAAGAATAGAGCCTAGTAAATTCATTCCTTTGCGATTGAGCAGTTTTGAAATTACCCATTAGCCACGTGTGGTTCTGGAACACTTGGAATGTGGCTAATCAGAATTGACATGTCCAGTGAATATGAAATACACACCAGATCTCAAAGACCCAGGATGAAAAAAAGAATGGACAATGGATCATTAATAATTTTTATATTGATTGCATCTTAAATGGTAATTTAGATATGAGTTAAATAAACTTCATTATTTAAAGTAATTTCACTTGTTCTTTTTACTTTTTATAGCATAGCTACCAGTAAATGTAAAATACATGTGTGGCTCTGATTATGTTTCGACTAGACAGCACTACTCTAAAAGCTTGCCTCAAAGAAGACAAATGATTATTCTCCAGAAGTCACCGATTTCATGTTTGTACACTTTCATGAAGTGTTTATCAACATTTATGGCTTTCTAATTAATTTCAGTCAGCTTCTCAAGAAGGCCAGGTAAACAATGTGGCTGGAAAGAGTCTAATGAATTTGCTTGCCTAAACACACGGGATGTTGCATGCTGTATTTCTTCTAAACCACAAAGGATGAACGATCCACAAACGCTTCATCTGGATTATATGGGTCATCAATTAGAATGTTCTTCGTGTGGGTGTAAGAGTAACTTCGACAAAAGAAAAAACCCCATAGAAATTTTCCAGTTGCCTTTTAAATTGCCATCAATTATAAATCTGTATCAAATGCCAAAATGTATCATCTGAATTTACAGGAAATAACTATTGATAGGTACAGAAATTATAAATTCAAAGAAGAAAATATATAATGGTTTAGTTAATTGTTTGCTGAAAAAGAACACAGATATTCATTCCTGGAAATATAAAAGAAATGGTTGAACCTTAATTGAGCCATATTCTCTCAGAACGTAAGCTTGGTGAGAACAGTCAAGTATGGTATCCTAGGGTATGGAAATGCTAAGGGCTTTGTTAACAGTCAGGGTTTGTGAAAAATGACAATCTGCAACTTAGTAATTATGGTAAGCTACTTGGCATCTCTGAACCACAACTTTTACACATATAAAATGAGGACAATTATACCAACCTTGCAGGGATATTGTTGTATAAAGAAATTAACGAAATAAACACTGGCTATTATTGTTATTAGTAGAATTTAGCGAATCGTTTTTAGTGAAGTGATCTCTTAGGTCCTCATTCCTATGGCAAACATTTCTGTGTGAACTGAGCTCTCGATTTCTTCCCAATGACATATCCTTTAGGGGCACATTGAACTTGTAGTAATTCACTGATCACCAAAATGCAGAGCACTGGGCCTCGTGTTGAAGAGGACCCAATGTTGAATCTGATTCAGATCTTACAGGGAGTTGATAGTTTTAGGGAAGAGAAGACATTCACATATGTAGAAATGATGCAAAGTAGATTGTGCTAAATATTTCAAAATCGTTTTGGACGCACTGACTTGGAAGGGCTAGTGGGATCTCGGTGGAGGAGTCTATCAGAAAACACAGGACTAGCCCCAAGGAGTGAGATTTCTGCTGCACATAGAGATTGGGTTACTGTCCACATGGATGGGATCCTTGAAGCAATGGGACCAGACTCGCTTGATACAGGTGATAGTCTGAAAGGGAAGTGAAGGAGGGAAAGGGAAGAAGAGAAAGAAGGATGAGTACACATGTTATGGAACACCTCTATTTAGAAGAAGAAGGAGGAAGAGAATGAAAGATGAGGACAAAGAAGTACTTTCAGATAGGAGAAAGACGCCCAGATGGACTCCATACTTTTCTGGTTCCCTTCCTGCCAGGGGCTTCAACTCAGGTATTCCTAAATGGATTCAATGGATTGAATCCTCTCTCACTTTCTCTCTCTCTCCTATATTAGAAACTCGCTTTCTCTGACGTCCCCGTTTCCCAAAGCTACTTCTCCTGGAACACACTTTAGCTCTGTTTGGCTCATGCGCACGGCTTCAATCCCTCTCTCACTCCTCGTCCTCACTCTGCAGACCTCAGGTGGTGCCAGGAACCTGACCTCCTGCTTTCCCAGGCAGTGAGGTGGGGCGCGGAGCACTGCAATGCCCCTACACCTAGTCCTACGAGGACCTCCCTAAAGGAAACAGCGTAAAAGAATCTTTAAGCAGAAAAGAAACATTTTATTTGTACCAACGTCAAATAAAAATGAGTTTAGCATTATTTTCCTATTTAGTGGAAGGATGCCTGGTGAGTGTTCAACTGCAAATGTCAAAGAACTTGAATTTGGGGGGAAAATACCTTTATTTTAAGTCAATGTGCTTTCTCAAAGTGAAAAGAGGTTTTTAATGAGGTCTTCATGGTAAACTATGTATGTATTCACATCCTATATATCCGGAATAGTTTCTGTATTTTGCCAGTCAGAATTTAAAATAGAGATATTTTAAAAAACATTTTACAGAGTATCATAAGAAAATTTTGCCTTTCAGGGATCAGGTTACAGATGAGCCATGTTTGCCTGAAAATCTTAAAACCACCTGAGAATAGATTCTTACGTAATTACCAGATTCTACTGTCCTCTCTTGGTTTTCCAATTTGTAGTTATCCATCAGGTTAAAAGGTTTTGAAATGGTTAAAATGAGAACCTCTGGCTGTACTTATGATTATTTTTTAAAAGATTTATTTCTTATGTATTTATTCTGCTTTTTAGGAACAATTTCTGTACTTAGGTACAATAACTCATTTTTTTCTCCTTATAATTTCCTACATCATCACAGAGCATGGCTTTGGCAATAGTAATCTGCATAACTTACAGAGAAATTACCTGTTTTCTCTGTTTTCAAATCCAACTCAGAGAGATTTTTCAAGGAAAAATCTACCATTGTACAATTCTTGTTTACATTAGTTATATTTTCTGATTTTATTCAATTGTTTTTGACATGGAAGAATGGAAGAATTGACAGTGGAGTGCATGGAGATTACTGTTGAGTTTTGAAGTCTGAATGAACTTGGTCTTAGGGTTTTATCTGGAATATGAAACCATTTGGAGGCTGGCTGAGAGAATATAAAGTACAACAATAAAGATGCTCCGCATTGCCTTGAAATACTTCATTTTTCTAACGGTGTACTTCGAAACACGTTTTCACTTGTTAATTCATAAGTGATTAATGGAAAACAGATTTGTGGTGGATTTTATGGTTCCAGGATAAACTTAGGATAATGAAACAAGGACTAAGAGATTTAAAGTTGGAACCAGATAAAGGTTAAGCCTTCAGAGATACAGAGATGTACTTTAACTAATTGGTTTCAAAATATCCTGTGAGGCATTTACTCATTCTACTCAGTAAAAATAAAAATATACTCAGTTTCTGTTACATACATTTGTAGTAGTCAGGGTTCTCCAGAGAAACAAAATCAAAAGATAAATATATAAAATCTCATATATAATAAATACATAAATCTTATATAATAAATATAAAAAGTATTTCTTATGTATTATATTGTATATAAATAAATCTTCTATATAATAAATAAAGCTTTATATACCGTATAAAAGATGATTTATTTTGAGGAATTGGCTCACGCAATTATGGAGACGGAGAAGTCCTATGATCTGCCATCTGTAAACTTGAGACCCAGGAAAGCCAGAGGTACAACTCAGTCCAAGCGCAAAGGTCTGAGAACCAGAGGAGCCCCTGGTGTAAAACCAGTCCACAGGCAGGAGAAGATGAGATGAGTCACAGCTCCAGCAGCGAGGCAGGAAAATGTGCAAACTCCTCCTTCCTCACCTTTTGTTTTGTTCAGGCCCTCAACAGATTGAATGATGCCCACCTACAGTGCGGACGGCAATCTGCTTCTCTGAGTCCACCAGTTCAAAGGCTAATCTCATCCAGAAACACCCTCAGAGAAACAGAAGTAATGTTTAATCTGGGCAGTCCGTGGGCTAGCCAAATTGACACATTAAGTTCACCATCACGGCGTTGTTCCTGTCTTCACAGACCACATAGTCTAGCAAGAGTGACAGATGTTAAACAAATGCATACTTAATTACATTTGTAATGGGCCCTTGGAGAAATAATAGAATGCACAAAGGGCATGTAACAGGGACATCTAACAGAGCCTGGGGAGCCCACGGTCAGGGAAGACTTCTCTGAGGATGTGACATTTTAACTGAGGACTGGAGAATGAGTGACACCTGGATAGGACATGGAGAATGGGGTGAGATGGACCTATGTGAAGTCACTAAGGATAGCGAGACCCTGGTACCTTTGAAGAACTGTAAGAAGGTGTGATATTGTGATTCATAATAAGAGGTATGTGTTTGTTTATTCGTCCCTGTTTCTGGCACAACACTCCTAAAACCCTGGGAATTTCCTAAGTGATAACAGTAGTAAAGGTGTCTTTTGATACTCATAACAGGCCCCTTTCAACCACACCTGAGTTTATGTTAATAAGATGACTTTTGGAAAGTACCTAAGAATGGAGGCTGGTTGCCAGGGGAGCAAACCATATGAAAGTTGTAACTTGGTCCCATCCCTGACTTCAGGAAGGGAGAGAGGACCTGGAGATTGAGTTTAATAACTAATGATCAATGATTTAATCAATCATGCCGATGTAATGAAACCCTTCATAAAAACCCAAAAGGACTAGGTTCAGATTGTTTCTGGGATGGTGAACGTGTGGAGATACAGGGAGAGTGGTGGGTCCAGAGAGTGTGGAAACTCCTTGTCCCTTCCCACTTGCCTTGACCTATGCAGCTCTCTTCCATCTGGCTGTTCCTGAGTTACATCCTTTTGTACTAAACCTGTAATCTAGAAAGTAAATGTTGCTCTGAGTTCTGTGAGCTACTCCAGCAAATTAATTAAACCCCAGGAGGGGTTTGTGGGAACCTTCCATTGATGGCTGGTTGGTCAGAAGCACAGGTAACAACCTGGCCCGGTGATTGTCCTCTGAAGTGGTTATGGCGGTGGTGGGGGCACAGTCTTGTAGGACTGAGCCCTTAAGCTGCGGGATCTGATGCTGTCTCTAGATAGAGTGTCAGAATTGAGTTCCTTGGTGGTATTAGAAAAAACACAGTTGGAGAAGCCCAGTGTGGCTGAAGCAGTGAGATGAGGCTATGAGTATCTGGGAACCGTTCACATAGGATCTTGAATTGCATGACTACTCTTTCTGGGGAAACAAGAAATAAAATCCAGACTCATGCTGAACAACATCAACCACAAGAATAGCAATAGAAAACGCACTGTGTTTACTGTCTGTTAAGCCCTGTTCTGGGTGTTTTACACACGTCATTTCATTAATCTTCACAAAAACTTATAAGGTAGCTATTTATCATGTTCTATATATTGATAGGTTAAGGGGAGTAGCTTACGGAGGAAGGGTAACTTTAAGTTCACACGGCCAATAAGTGACAAAGCTAGGATTGCAACCAAAGTTTCTCTAACTCCATAGTTTGGGCTCTTACCATAGTTCTACATTTAATATTATTTTATAAAATATTTAAATGAACCCATCTCTACATAAATTAGCTATAACTGTTGTTTCAAGGACTTTTTGCAAGGCAAGCATTATTTTCATTTTCTTCTTAGCCAAGGCTTACCAACAGGTACCTCCCTTCCTCACGTGATTCTATCTCACAAACCAAAATGAGAATTCACTTGCCCCTCCGCTGGTAGAGATTTTTTGCACAGCATTTTGGACAGAGGATGAATGGGCAGGATTTAGGATCTATAGACCACACATCCCTCGCACTAGTTCCATTAAAACATCTAGTAATCTAGGTGAAGGAGAATAATTTATTCTTCCTGATGCTGGTTGAAGTTGAGAAATAACGTTTCAATAAATTTCCTCAATATATTGAAGATCCTAATGGAACCCAGTCTGGAATTTAGTGATATAATCCAGGAGATGGGTTTAGAGTCTGACAGACCAGGACTGAGCTCAAGCTTAGCCAGTTATTAGCTGTGTGATCTTTTTCAGAGATTAATTACTCTCTGAATCTCTACTTCTCATGTGTAAAACAGGGATAATACAAATAATAAGTAAAGGTAATAATAGTATCTATTTCACATGAGTATTGTGAGGATTAAATGAGATAGTATATATTCAAAGCTCAGTAATTGTTAGCCAGTCATTATCAATCCATCTTTTGGAAGCATTGAATATCTTACAGGTTCAAATCTTAAGGCAGTCACAAAAATAGGTCAATATGAAGTATAATGCTTTGAATTGGGTAGCCCAAATGAGGCATAAAATGTTAAATATTAAAATTAAATAACCCATCTAAAATACGAAAACATTTGAAAGAAAAAACAAACAAAACAAAATTCCAAGGTCATAGCTCCAACAATGTCTTATTTATCTTTGTAAGTTCAACATTTCGTTCGATGTTGGGAAATACAAATTCTTCAGTAAATGTTTGTAGAATGAGTGGATGAATAATGAATAAATGAATGAATGAGTGGTTGGATGGGTGAGTACAGCTTCATATGTTAAGCAGCGCAATTGTAAATTCAACGACTGTCAGATGCAAGTGTGACTCCAAGCTGAATCTAGCAAAGAGAAAGCAATGTGAACGTGCTTACTTGGAAGACAGCCAGAAAGCAAGGTGAAAACTAGAAACTCCATCAGGATCAGCAACAAAAAAGATGAAGACCTCTCAGTCCTATCCTCCCTGGCTATAGAGAGATGCTTTCAGAAAATGCTTGTTTAAACACATGGACAAAGACAAGCGTTCAGTAGTTACCAGGGGAAGGGGGTAGGGGGTGGGCGCAGGGGGTGAAGGGGAGCACTGTGTGGTGACAGCCAAGAAATAACGTACAACTGAAATCTCATAACGATAGAAACTAATATGAATCTAATTAAAAAAAAAGAAAATGCTTAATTTCAGTTTAATGGACTGTTGTAACCCAAATGCTGTTGCAGAAGGGGCGGCTCTGCACGCACGCACCACTGTGTCCATGATGCACACCTTCAGATGCAATTTTAAAGTCTCCTCTCAGAAATAAACATTTCCTAGAGACGGAGTTTTTGTTTATCCTTCAATTCATATACGCCACTCAGTCATATTTAGTTTTCCAGGAATTTCCACTATGCACTCCTGCTATCCAAGCCGAGATTTTGAAATAATGCATTGTTTTCCCAGAAAAATATCATGTTTCTAATTTTGGAAGGAAGACAAATCAGATGCAAACGCTTGGCTGTTTAGAGAATCAAATCAAAATATATTACAGATGACTTAATTAATGCAGATAGAGATTGATAAATGTGGCAGAGTGTGTATGACATATGTTGTCAGCAGAGCCTTAAAGCTCAATAAAAGGCAAACACATAAATTGAGAAGGCTGTTTACACACTTTTCTTCCCAAGGACATATATGAAAAAGGCATTGTGTACTCAAGATCTTGTAAGTTTGTATAAACCAAGAGATCTAGCAATTGGACATTAAAGGCAGAATTTAGTTTCTTACACCTGCAGAGGGCTGGGAACAAGGTTAGCCTAAGGTTCAGAAGAGTTTTCCTTCCATGGCTCAATATTTTTCCAGTCTGTCTTTGTCAAGAGATCTTTGGAAAACAATCAATAAAAAGTTAACTTAATGCAATAAGATTAAACTATGGAGAAACTTGGCTGCATGTGTTAACAATGAACACAAGTTGGATTTGGCCCTCTTCACATAATCCTGTGTTGCTTTAGGTACAGTAGTTGGTATTTATCAACAATGAGCATGTCAACAAGGAACGTTTTTTGTTTATGTTAGTGAGGAGTGTAAAGACCAAGGAAAGCAGATAGAGAACAGTATGCTCATAAAGCACAGAAGGAAAGACGAATAAAGATGATTAATAAGTCATTCCAAAGAATACTTGTGGCAATACACACAATTTACCAGTGCACCTGTGACCATTTATCTTTATAATTCTATAATGTTCATCACCTTGATACTTCTGTCCTACACGAGAAGTGTGAACATTGAAGTAGCCTTATGGGAGAGATAATACTACTATTAAACAGTAACAACAATAAAGAACCAAACTGCCCCAAGTCAGTTTCTCATTCATTCTACATTCCCTGGAACTCATGGCTATGTTATTCTCTTGCTTCATATATCTATATATCTATATAGATATAGAGAGATGTACGCTTGATGTTTAACTAGATTATGTATTCTTCCTGTTCAAACAGTGTGTCTCTTATTCTTTTTGCACAAAATAATTTCTTTCTCCTCTCTTCTGTTTAACACTTTTTATTTCATTTATTTATAATAGATAAGCATGAAATATTTGTGGGTGAATAAACAAATGAATGAATGCACAAACATATTTTTAGATTGCTAGACCATGAGCTCCTTGAAGGTAGGAAACTTGTCTCAACTTTGCCTATTACACCACGACAAGAGTGGCCAAAAAACAAACAAACAAACAAACTCTCCCAAACAAAAAAGCAATTTCAGCAAATACACTGGCATTACCCCTCCCAGGCCCCAACCACTGATTCCAGAGTGGACATCAGCATCCTTCTCAGTCTCAAGCCACTTAAGACCCTTCCCAATTAATTACAGGTGGCCCTTGTATTTGAGCCATCCCTGGCACTTAGTAGGTGGTCCGTGGGTATTTGTCAAATTGTGAACGTCGTCTACCATTTTCCATTAAAACAGAGACCAAATGCAGAGACGAATGCAGGAGTGTAATGTTGTGGTTTTAACAACAAAAATAAAAAATTTTTATAAAAGATATTTCAATTACTTTAAGTGGAAACCCTGTAAGGGTCTTTATTTCATGTGTTATTTCCTTGTTTCTGAAGGCGCTAAGAGTGATGTGCATGTATTTTAACGTTTATCCAGGTTAACAATGACAGAACAGCTCGGACGACATATTTTCCCAGCTTGTCTGTCACACTTCCCTCATGCTGCCATTGGAGAGCCACAGACCTGAAGCAGCAAGCAGAACTGAGAGAAGTCATTTCCAGCTGTTGTCCTTCTCAGCGGTTTAGGTGGAAAGCAGGCCTTCTGGGTAAAATTAAGTACCCACAACTGACTTTCCCATGGGAGTAGAACACTGCTCTGTGGGCCCTGCATTGGAAGTAACTTTTCGTTTCATATTTATGGCTAATGCCACCCACATGGTAAACTCAGTCAAACACAGCATCCTGATTGTGGGCTATGCCAAAGATTTCATTGGGAATGCTGCTATGTTTCAACTCGATGTCCTTGTATCTTATAATAGTTAGTGTGCATCTGTAGCAATCAAGGATTGTCATTAAAATGACTTCATTTTCAAGTAAGCATACGTGCAAAAAGGTTTACCAGTTTGCATAAATACAGGAAGCATTCAAGGCAATTCAAAACCATGAAAACTGGGGACTCGCTCTTCAGAAAAGGAAGGCCAAACCTTTTCAGAGCTGGGCACCGGTCTTTATTTTAACTTCATAGCTCACAAACATTGTTATGAATTAGCACCTACTGTCCCATGCAGTGAACTGTAATTATTTGAATCCGTTTCTCCTAGTAGACGCTCTGTAACAAGAAATGTATCTTGTGCATTTCTCCATTCCCAGCATCCAAGATCATCCTTGGAACCCCTTGGAGATCGTCGAATCTTTGCTGAAATTGAATCTGTGAACATATTTGCATTCTCCAAGCTTTAGCTCTCCATGGGTCAGAAGCTCAGTGTCCACACATGAGATGTAGTTAGACATAAGCAGCGGAGTTCCTGGTACAACAGGTTACAATTGCAGGCAGGCATGGGTGGAGAAATAAGAATGCTTTGTTTTGTTTTGATTTGCTTTTCAGATACTCTTGCAAAATAAAGAAATTAGTTGGATTCATTTGAATATTTCTTTCAGTTGCTTTTTACAGAGTCAGAGAATTCATATGCCTATGAAACCCTGGACACAAAAGGATGGAAGTTTCCACGTGCTTGGGAGAAATACAAGCTTCTTTCACTGGTGCAGATGTAGAATCTTGCACATACACGTAAACTAAAAAGGAATTTAGTCTCCACTCTCTAAACGTTTAGTGACTCCAGAGAAAGGTAAAATTTTTAAATAGCAACGTGATGTGTTTATCATTATAAAACATCTTATGCCATGGAGGAAATCTCTGCTCGGGCTCTATTTCTTTCTAGGCATCTCTACATTATTGGTGTTGAGTTTTCGTAGATCTTAGAAAAGTTTTAGCTTTTTCTGGTCACCTGACACCTGAGGCTGGCGCAGAATCTGCTAGTCATCTCAGTCTAGATTCTTAACCCCATGCTTTGTCCCTTACTTGTGCTGGACCACAATTGACTTCAAAGAGGACTTTACGTGAAAAAGAGATAGAGCCTGGTGGGAAAGGAGGGGATAATTGGATGCCTTGTGCTGTAAGGAGAAGTTCCTCAAACTTTTCCTAAAAGTATGAATCTCTGTATGTTTTTACACACAATCTGGCTTTGTGCCATTCTATCACATCAATAAAATATCCTTTTCTGTCATCTCTAAGGAAATAAATTTCCCCAAATCAGAAAGACAACATTTCTCTAATTTTAAATGATATAGTTGCTCTTCTCTGTTACTTTAATTCCCATGGAAAATATAATGTGAAAATTGGGGCCATCCTCGTATGCCTATGAACTAGTCAATGACTTTTAATAGATATTGAATCCAATTATTAATCTGGGGAAAATATGGGAATAAAAGGAACAATCATCTCTTTTTTGTGTTATGGAAGATGTGGAATGAAGAGTTATCCTGACTGTATGCTCCCGTGTCACCAGGCTCACGTGGGCCCTGTCAGAGTAAAAGTGGAGCGCAGCTTTGTTATTCATTTGAACCTTCTAGTACTTCACAGATAATTTGAGTAAGCCACAAAGAGAATACACTCATTTTTGTCTATGGCTATATCCCACAGATTGTCTACATTAATCTGAGATAATTACAAGATCTCCACTTCAATTGAACATGCTTGCTTACAAATGGGATTATGGCTTCTTTGCATATATATGCATACTCAGATAGCTGCACTGCAATTACTAACATCATATGTAATTGGGTGAACTGGTGATGTATCCAGTAAAACGCATCAGTTTGTTTGAACAGATGTCCAAAAATTTCAGCTTGTCCCTTTCTATTCTATGACTATTACAACAGCTGATTTCTAGGAGAAAGAAGGTGTGTAACCAGAAAACATCACCTGGAGAAAAGCTAGAGTGCAGTAGCCGCAATATGCTCTCTCAGTATTGAAGAGTTCTGTGCCCAATAAAGAGGACAGAAGAGATTCTTCTCTCCATTTCCCCTGGCCCTTTCTTCAGGATTCTTTTCAGTACCTGTAGCTACTGGATAACTTGTTCTTTGGATGAATGAAACTTCACGATATGTATTATGACAAACTGGTAACTTTTTAAAAGATTGGTAATCTCTAGTGTTGGCAGGAGGCACACTTTACATTGTTGCTGAAATTCAAAATGGCGGAACCTTGACAGTTGGAGACAATTTGACATTATTTATCCACAGTAAAGTGTGCATCCTTAGGTATGGCTCTGGGAATGCCCTCAAGCAGGGTGTGCTGGAGCTGGCCAGAAGCTTTCCAGACCTGATCATGTGCTTTTTGATTCTCTTCTAGGTTTCTAGAAAGCTGATACCTAGAGTATCAGTTCCAGCTACTGTGAGAGTGTAGAGATAAATATAATAGGATTTAACATTTATTGAGCTCTTTTTGTGTGTCAGGTATTGTTCCAAGTATTTGTGTTAACATACTTAATCTTATGGTGACATTGGGTACTATTATTATCAATCTCAATTTGCAGTTTATGAAATTTAGAGGATAAAGTCATATCGATGGTAGGTGGCAGGCCAGGATTTGAATTCAAGCAGTCAGTCTCCCAAGAAATCACAAAAACTTAACCACTTACCTCCTCCTGACCAAGTTGCTTATTTCAGCACTGCGGAAAAAACTGGAAACCATCTAAATAGCACGACTTCCAAGCTGTTACTCAGAATTTTAAGCATCCATTAAAATGAGCTCATTGCAAAGACACTCATTATGTGTTTTGTTAATTGAAAAAACAAGTTTTAAACTACATACACTATGTTCTCATTTTTGTACACTATCAAAAGAAGCACATTAAAAACCAGAACAAAAGCCTTGTATCTGTGCTTGAATAAGAACAGGAATAAACCTGCAATGATCCATCTCAAATTGTTAGTAGTGGTTAGTTCTGAGGTGTGTAATTGGAGGTGGGAAGGAAGGGAATATCGCCTTGACCTTATAGGTCTCTTATTGTTTTATTTTTATTTCCATGGGTATTTATTACTTTATGATTTGAAATTTAAAAAGAAAAGATGAAAATATATTGAGAGAGAATCAATACATAGCATTGTGCAAATATTGAACTACTTAATGCCACATTTGAACAAGTACAAAGTGAGATTTCTAGATCTCAAAACCTTTTTGGAGTCCATCCTAAAGAACCTCTATCTGCATTGGCGATTGTTCATGAATCTTCCACAAGACTCTCAACCTCACAGAGCTGAGTAAAGATGCAGCCGGCCGCCCTCTCCCCAACCTCATGACCCAACTCAGTTCCTCTGAATAATTTTAAAATGGGATAAGAAGAGTGGTTACTCACAACAGCTGTGACCAAACCAAGTAGAAATGAAGTTTCTGAAGACGAGCTCATGGAACTGGTGGCCAGGCTGCACCTGTGACCTTTGACCTCAGTCAATCAGTGCTTGATTCAGAATGACTGAACTCAGTGGTTACAGTCCTAACACTTAAGAGGCCCAATGAGTATCTAGAGGTAAGTCTGGTTTGTTCTTTCTCAGAAACTCAAGCTTTTAATTAAGTGGCCAACCTAGTTTTGTGCAGGAAAGGATATTAGAAATATCCTCAAGCAGTGCTGTGCTGGAGTCAGCTGGGGCTCACTTGCTAAAGCTGGTTGTGTGCATTTCTTCCCAGCTCAGTGGCGAGTGACCTCACGTCACTGAAATCAGCCGTGATGGGGATATTTACACCAGAGAAATCCACAAATGCTGCAAATTAGGTCTCTCCCAGCCAGTTAAACATTTATCTGCACACCACTGCCCTCAAGGCATTCTAAATCATTAACAGAAACTTTGAAAGTTGTTCAAAGGCTTCAAAACTACACTAACTACCTTGAGAAACTCAGAAGAAACTCAGACTTGACTTCTGCTCTCTCCTCTTATAAAGGAGCAGTCACAGAGGAACAGATGAAACATTTCGGTGTTGCTTGTCTGGGAAGACAGAGGTCATTCTCCAGAAGGCTCAGAAGTAGCACCAAATGAATCCACTAGCCTAATTCTTACTTTACAGTTTTCCCCACTATGCCCTGCAAAGCACCACCCCTAGAATGAAAGAAGGAAGAAAAATATGTATCACCACGATCCGGGTGGTAAATGAACTTGGGGAAAAAGAAACTGCCATGGTAACTCCCCACCAAACTCATCTCTGCCTACCTGAGCCCTGTCCCCCTTGAGGCCCACACACTGCCAAGACAAAGATCCCACTCAGAATATTTCCCCTCAGTGATTTTATTCCTCTTAGTTTGATATTAGTTGTGGAGCTCTAACAGACCTTTCCTGTGAGGAAATCTGTTTATTTCTAGGGCAACAAATCAAGGCAGCAGCACCCACAGAAGTCTATTTTTTCCTTACTGTGAGCATTTAATAAGAAGTAAACAACTTTAAACCAGCAGTGACAGACACTACACAAGTAGCACTTCTCTGTCTCACCAAACCTGTCTGGGAGCCCAGCCTAAGGGGATGCTGGCTTCAACACACCTCTCCACCTGGCACATGGCTCTTACCGCCAACAACATTCCACATCTCATCGTCTTTATCCAGTCAGTCCAAAAAGCCATAATACTTACCCCTAGATCATTGAGGCAGATAAAGCTAGGATAATAAAGTTTTTGAGCAGAAAGAATCTTGAATCATCTTGCCAGCCACCTCATTTTATAGATGAATGAACTAACTCAGAAATTTTAGGTGACTTGCCCAAAATCACACGGTAAGGCAGCAGGGCCACAACCAGGGTCCACAGCATTCTCACTTCAAAGCCTGTAATTCTGATCATTAGGCTGTCATCAGTTGAAATCTTTATCATCCCTCCAAGTCCAACTGGAAAGGCTGCAAATTTTCTTCCTTGGACCCCAAATGAATATCATCCCCACCTGCTCTGAACCATCATTATACTCTGCACATCTTTCTTATGCCCTGACTTATATTGAAATCACCTATCTTCTTATTCATATTTTTCCTCCTACTGGAATATATGTTTCTTGAGCTGGAACTGGATCTTCCTTTTCTCTGCCTCCTCAGCAGTATCTGGCTTAGTGACCTGCACTTGGTAAGTGTTTAATAAATGTGTACTTAATGGAATGGAATTGACCATGATTTGAGTTGATTTTTCTGCAGTAGTTCCCAATTGCACATACATAAGAAGCAACTAGAAAGCTTATTAAAATGTAGATTCCTAGAATTCTGATTCAATAGCTCTTGAGAGGGTTCCAGGAAACCGCATTTTCAACAAACCGACAAGTGATTCTGAAGCGAGGATCAATCTGTGCTTTTTTTATGAGTCTCTATTGTGACAAAATATATTTGTGAGATAGTTGGCCAAGATTAGAGGTGTCATTGAGTTCACAGTACATTGCAAAGAGTACAGGTCCCCACAGAGTTGGACCCTACAGTCTTGGTTTCATTAACAGAGATTTCTAACTCAACTGCGTTGAGATCTCTAACTCAAACTTTCTCAAATTGTCAGTGGCATATGGAACCTAGTGCTTCTGTCAGCGGCCATCCTCAGCAAACTCCCCTACTCCCCACGGTGAGATAAAGTTCTCTAGGAGTGGAGAAGGAAGGACAAATGATGGCTTTCTGTCCACCGAAGTCAATGTGGAAGTCATACCTTCCAGGAGTAGTCAGGCATTTTAGAAAGAATAAAGAGTTTAAACAGAGCCTCATTACAACACTGACACTGCAACGTGATCTGCTCAATTAGTTAATGTTTGTAGAGTGCTTTGATCTCATTAAGCAGTGAGATAATCCCAGGCCTTGTTTACTGAGCGCCTCTCTTCCCAAGGGCTCAAAGTGATTTACAGGCAACCACCCCAATTCTTTGCTAGCCAGCTCAGAGGGGCACTCAGATCAATGGGGGTGTGCTGGTTGCCTTGGCACCATCCTGAAGGAGGGCACTGTGGGCATTATGGTTGTCTGTGTGGGGGGCAGGTCACAGACCCCTGTCAAGTTCCAGGAGACAGAGCCAATCTTCTGCGCTCGTTTATCACTTGTGTAGGTTGCTATCAGACCATTTATCATGCTGTAGTATAGGGCAAACCTTTGTTTATGAGGCTGCCTCTTGCACTAGACTATGAGTTCCTTGGACAGAAAAACTGGGTCTTTCAGCTTTGCGTCACGTGGCCATTGCTCAACTCTCCAAGTTTAAATCATACGGCTCTCCCTCTCCCTCACCAACCTCCAGCCAAACTGGTCTTTCTGTTTCTCAAACACACCAAGCTGGTTTCATCCTTTGGGCCTTCTGTACCAAAGTTATTCACCACTGTGGCTGCCTACTTATCATTCCAATTTCAGTTCAGCTGTCACCTCTTTAGGTGACCCAACCATTTTTTTTTTCTTTGCTGAGGAAGATTTGCCCTGAGCTAACATCTTTTGCCAATCCTCCTGTTTTTTTGTCTGAGGAAGATTTGCCCTGAGCTAACATCTGTGCCAGTCTTCCTCCACTCTATATGTGGGTTGCCACCACAGCATGGCTGATGAGTAGTGTAGGTCTGAGCCTGAGATCTGAACCCATGAACTTAGGCCACAGAAGCAAAGCACACCTAACTTCACCAGTACACCACAGGGCTGGCCCCCCAACCATTCTTATCTAAATGTGCCACTTCCGGGTCACTCTCAATTACATGACTGTTTTACAACTAGTTTTCTTCATAGCATCTATGTTTCCTGATGTTATCTTATTTTTTATTTCATATTACTCATTTTCTGACATTCTGATAATATCATTTTGGGGGAGTTGTAGCTATGTTTTTTTTTTCTAATTTCTTTCTATTTTATTTCTTCTACAATAGTCTGTAAGCATCTTGAAAGTAGGGACTGTGTCTACCTTATTCACCACTGTAACTCTAGTACCTAGAAGATTTTAAGTGGTCAATAAAAAATTGTTGATTGAAATGCTAGTTGCTTCAGTATCTTGTACAGCACTTAATAAATACTTGTTAAATAAATGAGTACTTGAACAAATGTGAGACTAACAGGAAGTGCTGATGCCTCACATTAAATTCCTTACTTCGCTAAATTATTGGTCAATCCTTTTATCACAAAAAGCGTGACAGGATTAGATTGATATGCCTCTAGTATAAACTGACAGTCTTTGATTCTTACCTGTCTCTTAGCCAGCGATACATCCAGCCCTCAAATTTTTCTATTGAACTTTTTCTTACATCAATCTTTTCCTTTTCCATTTCCATTGCTGCTCTTGAGTCCATGCTTTTAAAATTTCACATTTATATATTTCAACATTGCTTTCACTTAACAACTGACTCCAGACAGCCCCACCTCGATAGATCCTGCACATTATCAGCTGATTTAGCTCTCTCTCATTCCCCTCCTTCAGATGCTCCAATTATTTACCTTTAAACTCTCTAGCACCTCTTTCTGCCAGCTATGAAGCCATGGGCAAGTTATTTAATGTAATTTCCTCTTCTTTAAAAATGAGTCTGATTAGCTGTACCAAATTCATGTCTTGTCAGAAAGATTAAGGGAGTTAATTCATACAGCAGATGGTCGTAGTTCCTAGCATGGAGTAGGGAATCACTAAATGGGAGCTCTTATTAATTTCTTAATAATAACATGCTTATTGTAATAAAGCTGAAATGCTTTGGCTAGGGTCCTGCACTCTGGTCCAGGGCTATCTTTCTATCCTAATTTTTCATCACCTCTACCCTACTCTTAGCTTTTCTTTCTATCTTTATTTTTCAAATCCCAGCCATGATTCAAACTTTCTCAGGTAAGAGACTATTACGTCTTCTCGTTGAAAATGTGATGAGGACTGTGTTACTGATGATGTTGACCTTTCCCACTCTCCATTTTCCCTCTCTCCTCTGAAATTCTTTGGTTTTCTCTGCTGCTTTCTCACATATCATACTGACTGTGATACCTGGCCCATCCTTGTATTTCTTTAAACTTAACTCGTGTTTTGAATTTGTTTCTTAATTGTAACTGGACTGCTGATACGTAAGAGACTTTGCGTCCTAAGGAACCCAGCACGATGTAGAGCATCCTTTCTTTCTTGTGTTAATTCCTCGCATTAGCCAAACACTTACACTGAAAATAAGGACAGGGAAGGGAAAGGAAAGATAGGACCACCCGTAGTTCTTTGTCTTTCATTCTCTCCTTACCCATCAGTGAGCTGAAGGCAGAGCACTGGCAGAATGTGTGCATATCAAGAAGTAAACGGAAAGCAGTTGAGTTAGTTTTCTCCAGTGCTTCCACTATTCTGGAAAGAAAGAATTGCATATATATGTGTGTAAAAAAGATTTGTGTAATTTCACTGATTCTGCAAACAAGCAAAATGCTATTATTTGCTTTTAAAAATTGGCGTTGCGCAATCTAAAGATGAATGCTAAAATTCAAGCTAATACTACACAATTTTTCAGTTTTCATTTCTTAGAAGGATTTTTAAGAACATCATGATAGGGGCTGGCCTGGAGGCACAGTGGTTAAGTTTGGACTTTCTCTTCGGTAGGCTGGGCTTTCAGGTTCGGATCGTGGGTATGGACCTACACACCGCTTGTCAAGACATGCTGTGGCAGGCATCTCACATATAAAGTAGAGGAAGATGGACATGGATGTTAGCTCAGGGCCAGTCTTCCTCAGCAAAATGAGGAGGATTGACAGCACATGTTAGCTCAGGGCTAATCTTCCTCAAAAGAACCCAAAAGAACAAAAAAACACCCAGGCCATGACAGGCAAAAGAAAGACTACAGAAGAAATGAAAAAGTTATATATTTTAGTTTCTTTAATCACATTTTTTTTCTGCTTTTTGAACAAGCAGCCCTCATTTTCGCTTTGCACTGAGCTCCACAAATTATGTAACTGCTCCGATAGGTATTAGTATTAACGCAACTTCATTTGGGACTCAAGAATATTTGGATTTTATATGCATTTTGTAGTCTAATTCTTATGAAATTAACTTATGTGATGGTACAAGGGTCTAAGGTAGAACTTTAGAAAGGCTTTTGTCTACATTTTCTTGGTTCCAGCAGAAAAGGGATTTGAAATATGGTTTTTGTTTAGTTTTGTTTTGTTTAGAAAAAAGAAATGATCTTAATAGTTGTTTCTTTTTCTCGTCCTTGGTGTCATGCTTATGTTCAAAAAGTTATCACATTGATGCCAATCTTATTGCAGCAAACCCATCACCATTTCACCAACAAAGCTCATGAAGCCAGGGCTATATGTTCGCCTCAATCAAGTGATGGCTGGACCACAGCAAAGCTGCCTGGAGTTGGATTGCTCTTGGCGCAGAGTGACCTTCATTGTACAAACATGTAAATGTGCCTAAAGACAGAAATCAAGTCTTTTGGAGCCTCTGACTTCCCTTTTTCTTTGCTCTCCAACATTCTTTTTTTGCGGCCTGTTTATGTGTGCCATATCTCCTCGCTACTGGTGCCAGGGTCTGCTTATTGTGCTCATGTGCAGGAGCACGGCCCCTTTGACGTCTTGTATTCTATGTCTTCGAGACTGTGAACTTGGTGCACTTTCCCAAAGCCACACCTTCCCCTGGCAAGGCCAACAACTCAGGGCCGTGAGCAAAGACTCGAGCTGAGGCGGGTTAGATGAGGGCATGTTGCCTTGTTTTAACAACCTGTCAACAACTTAAGGAGAATTGCAGAACATTTTAGTTGGCAAGGTAAAGTGATCAACCTAAGCTGTCAAGTTGCCCAGATTTAAGGGAGTCTTAATTACATATATAAAACTGTAAAGATCATAGGATCTTTTCTCTCTCCATCTTCCCCCACAACCTCTTCCTAGCGTTGCAAACCCATCTCCTACAGCTCATCAATTCCCGTATCATTGATATAATTAAGGGTTAAAAAGATACTGGTAGGCTTAGACATATGTACAAGGTCCCAGCTGGAGTCCAGCTATAGAAAAAACTTCTTTGGTTCCTTTCGTGATTCATTGCCTGACACTTGGGAACACTCCATTGGGGCTGGTAACTTCCCACAATGACAGCAATCCCTGGAGGGGCTGGTGGGGCATGAAGGTGTCTAGAATATTTCTGGATATCTTACTAAAATTGTAGTCTTGGTAAGACACCTCAGAAAGTTGCTGAAGAGACAATCTAAAGCTAATTCCTCACACTGATCCAGTGTTACTGTTCCAACCCACGCTTGTCTTGGAAAACCATCATCTAAAAGAACTTCCAGGCATACTTGAGCACTGAGTCAGGAGCAGTGTTTTGATTCCAGGAGCCGGATTTTCTTCACCACACAGAGGTAGCTGAGTATGGGAATGTCAGTCTTGACTTAAAAAACTTAACATTTTCCCTGCTGTGTAGAAGTTGGTGTGCTATACAGTGGTGATGGTGGAGAATTGATGGGGTATTGATCTAGAGGGAAATAAGAGAGTGAGTCTGAGAAATGATACTGGAGGACACTCCCAGGATTATATCTTTTTCCACATTAGGTTTCCAGGCAGATAATGAGTATTTAGGAATGGGTAGTCATTTAATAAATATCAGAGAATAATGGCATTGGATATTTAAGCAAGAAAATTATATAAACAGTGATTTGTTGCATAAATATTAATCAGGCAGTTCTATGAAAGATTAATTAGGGGAGGGGTTCTAAACAGAGATGCAGGAAATTCATCAGAAGGGACTGGCGACTGTTTAAGTGAGAGATAATTTGGGCTACACAACAGTGGTTGAGTTGTAAAATAGGGAACCAATGTAAGAACTTTTATTCAGATACATTCAGTATGATTTTGATTTGATATTTGATAATAAAAGGAGAAAAGAATAGAAGGTGTAATAAGTGATGAATAGAAATAAGGAACACAGCAGTTTTCGAAATAAAGGTGATTTGTTCTTCTTGGAGAATACTGGTTGAAATGCCATCCCAGTATCGAGGTGCAAGGAGGAATTGTCATCAAAGATAATTAGAATGCTGTAGTGATCACCCCAGGGGAGACAGCAACTCAAGTCTGAGGTGAGCTGGGTAACTTGGGGAGAAACTGCCAACTCTGAAGAAAAAAGATGTGGAGAAATGGAGAGGTCCCAGAGAAGAAGCTCAAGCATTTTCAGAGACGGTCTACGTTCCAAAAAAAATTAAAATACGTAGACCCAAATCCAGAGTGCAAGGAATAAGTTCCCCAGGAAAGCATTAAACCAAGGACAAGGAAAGGGGAAGAGAGAGCTAGAGGGTTTATGGAACTGGACTCAGAAATTTCTGGCTTAGTTTCCGAGTGAGACTGTGGGACACTGAGGTTGTGCGTCTGAAGAGAAGGCTGGCTGCTCAGAGAGTCCTTTTGGATTCACAGAGTGTGAGCTGGAGACTGTCCATTCCTGGCCTCCTGCCTGTTTTCCTCCAGATGTGGACTCAGCCCAACCCAGCCTTTGGATCAAAGAGATCTTGCTCCTATTCTCTGAAAGTGGAGGGTGGATCTGTTTCTCCTGTCCTTCATTAAGCTTGAGGATTAATCCAGTCCTCTCTTGGCCACTGATCAGGAAGCAGCTTTCTCTCTAACCATGTTATTATGTGGCTCATCTGCTGAACTGATCTTTTGTCCAGTTACCTGCCTCCCTGACTCTCTGTGGGAAGTGGGGCCCAGCTGGAGCCTAAATCTCTGTTTCTCATTTTCCGATTGTCATCTCTAACTGCTATCTCCCTGCGTAATTGGCCAAAATCTCATCTAATGCTGAGAACAATAAAATGTCCCCAAATTCCTCAGCCCTGCCCAGCGTCTTCTAACAGAGCCACTGACAGGAATATTGAGACCAAACTTGAAGCTTGATGGCATGCTTCTCCCAGAGCCTGCTTCTTACAGAGTCAAAATTTGCCTCGTCCAGGCCCCTCAGGGAAACTTAGTTTCCCCTGATCCCCTCCTTCCTGCCTGAATTCCAGCTTGCCTCAGTCAGAATGACTGTTCTGAATGAAAGATCTGACAGATCTATGGGCAGAACAACTTGGTCCATGGAACAAAGGTATGTATCTGTGGCTCAGAGAGGAAGTTGTCGCCACTTCATAAATGACTGAGGAAACCTGAAAGGAAGTGCTCAAGCTAAGTCTAGCCAGTTGAGTGTACTAAGAAGAAAAGAAAATTGTTCCAAAGCATTGGCGATGACGATGGCCTGTGCTAGAAGGGGAGTTAAAAGCAATGCCTGGAAAAGACTGTTTAATTCCTTCAATTCCTTAAACTAATTGGGTAACATGACATGTTGCATATGATTGGTTTGTGCCCTGGGATTCCATCAGTGTTGGTAATTTGCACTACGGCACCTTAGGGCAGGGATGTGCTAAGCAACAGAAAGTGGGGAAAAGGCCACTGAACCCTCCCAGGAGCAAAGCCCTTTGAGGAGAAACGCCCCAGCCCACCCTATCAATTGTTCAGAAACTGCCAAGCCAAAATTACCAAGGCAAGCAGTGAGGAGGACTTGGTGCAGGAGCCAAGGATGGTCATTTCAACTCGTGGACCCTAAGGCCCAGTACAACTTCAAAGGACCACACCTCTGAGAAAACTAACTAGAACATAGTCACAGAGGCAGCTCTGTCTCAGCCCAGTCATCAGCGAGGAGTTTTTTCTCAAAGGGCTGTTTCGCACTCTGTCCTGTCATTGAGTACATCATTGTGAACCAAACTCCCCTCCACCATGGAGCCAAGGCCTGGCACTTCAATTCACTTCTCAAGTGCGGCAGTATGTAGCTGCTAAAGATACATGTTCTGGAATTACACTGCCAGGTTCAATATCCAACTTTGCCACTTACTGTTAGCCATGACTTCTTGCTTAAGCTACTTAAGCTCCCTACAGCCAAATCTGCCTCATCTGTAGAAAGGGAATAATCATGCCTACTCATAGGATTGTAATGATGATTAAATAAGATAGTACATGTAAATCACTTTGAAAAGTGCCTGGAAGACAGTTTATTATCCACTAGTGTCACTGTTATTGTTCTAAGCAGTGGGCAAAGAAGAAAGTTGCCATATCTGACTTAAACTGGCTTCCTTGCGAGTCAACTCAATTCAGTTTCATAATTACCTATAGATTATTGCTTATTTGCATCAATGCACTAAAGACACACTCAATACCACCTCATATTGTGATGTTTTCTCATGCTGTCTCCCAGTATTTTCAACAAGTTTCAATCTGCTATCACTATGCCTAACCCAACATAGCAAGAGAAGGCAGTAGAGTGCATGTGTTACGTGAGATGACACTTTCAGTTGAATGCTTTCAAACAATATTTTATTTTTCTTTTTAGTTGATGTTCTTTTCAATTAGACTATAGATTCAAATTTCAGTTCTGAGTAGTCTTTGTGAAATTTCTAAGCCTTTCTGGATCTCATTTTCCTCAGCTTACTACAATAATAATATTTATTTCTTAGCTTCAGAGTAAGAATTAAATAAGCTAATTCACGTAAAAGCTTAGAGCACTGCCTGGTTTATAGAAGGAGTGCAAAACATATTTGTTATTATTGTTGTATTAAGTTGGGCTCTGCCTCTCGCCTGCAGCTTAGGTGTAGCTGCCAAAAGAAGGATCACTGTTGTCTCCTTGCTGACGGCTTCCCTCAACCCATCCTTGCAACATCCTGCATGGCCCATGGAAGAGTGGGAAGCTTCTTTTGTCTGATGCATAAAAAAGGGGAAGAATTGCTGTCACTGGGTGAACACTGCTAAGTGTTGGAATATACTGTTTGAATCAAGGTCTATACCTCTCATTACAGATCACACCAATGTGGCTAGATCTGAGGCGGGGTTCAGGCTGGCATCAACACCAATGAGCTCTTCTACAAGCCACAGCCCAGGCCTCTCTCTGGCCCATGGCATGATCCCTCTGTCTTTGGAGGCCTGGTTATGTTAAATCATGTAATTGGCCAATTCCTCCAAACAGAAGAGGGAAAATATTCTCCCCTCCTCTTTCTAAATGCATGTTACGTTTTAAATTACTAGTATGTCCGAGTATTGGGTCAACGGAGAGCCAAGTGATCCTAGACATCAAGGAGAGACAGTCGGCAAAATGTTTCTGTGAAAGTCTAACTTGTGCAAATGGTCACTAATACCAATAATTTTACCAAACAAAAAGAGTAACAAACATGTTATTAAAGACCATAATGCACAAGCATATGCCAGTAAATGCATGCATATATGAGCTCAAAAATATATAGAATTGCATTTTTTCCACCAATGTGTGGTATTGGACGAATTAATATATCTGTCAATTCTGTACTTCTCGGTAATATGCCTACCTACTCCTCACCAAGTGAACTATATGACTATACGAAGAGGTCAGCTGATGTGGACAGCAATGTTTTATGCCACATGCTGCCTGACAGGCTTTGAGGCAGCTTTCCAGCCATGTCTTCTTGAAGACAGCAGTTCCTTCCTATGAGCTCCAATAGCCCCTTACTCATACATCTGTCATTGCATGCTGCTCAAACACAATGTGAAGTCCTCTGGGGATCTTGTTACAATGCAGATTCAGATTCATTAAGTGTCTAGCCCATAACAGAGAACAATAAATTATTGTTTATTATTATTACTTATTGTTAAGCTAAGCTTAGCCTTTCAGCCTCCATTTTATTATTGATAGTTAGTCATCAGTCGATTGCTAGTTTTAAATTAAATTCTAGTGAAAAAGTGTATTCAGCCTGTTAATACCTTGCGTGTATTTAGCACTCTTTTCCCTAAGGTTTAAAATAATTTTATCCATTATATGCTATTATATTCCCAGTATCCTGAAAGGGCACTGGGGAGGAATTCTGGATGGTATCTTATTTGTATCTGCCTCTGTAGCACCTATCACCATACCCAGGGCTCAGCAGCTCTTCAGTAAAAGACTAAACTCCTCTGCCTGACATTTAGATTCTTCTATATCTGTCTGTATTCCTTCTATACAAAGATACCATCCTACCCCGGCAACTATACATTATATACTTCTAATCTTGATCAGTAATTATTCAAGTAGAGAAACGTTCTCTTTAGTAAATATTTGGAATCATTACTTTTTCTTTTCTTTTTCTTTGAAGAAGAAGATTAGCCCTGAGCTAACATCCACCACCAATCCTCCTCTTTTCGCTGAGGAAGATTGGCCCTGAGCTAACATCTATGCCCATCTTCCTCTATTTTATATGTGGGACGCCTGCCACAGCATGGCTTGCCAAGTGGTGCCATGTCCGCACCCAAGATCTGAACCAGTGAACCCCGGGCCACCGTAGTGGGCCCCCAAGGTGAAGCACACAAACTTAACTGCTACCGCCACCTGGCTGACTGTAATCATTACTATTTTTAATCAGAAAATGATTATGAACAGTTCCAGTTTTGCTAATAGTGCAGTCATTGTCTTTGTTTTTAGTTTCCTTATCTCAAGAAATCCAGATTCTTTTACAAACACTAAAGTACTTTATAAAGAAGTCATCTTATCATTGGTGTTTGATTTCTAAATAAATTAGGGACTTGGGTCAGTTTAAAACTTCAGCCATTCTTCTTGACGCCAGTACAGTAAGAGTAAGTATGTGGCCATTCTTTTCAGTTTGGTCTATCTCTAGGCAGTAAGTATAATAAAACGTGGAGCGTTTCTGACTCACCTTCTCTCCTCAGTCCATTATCACCATTTACGTGCATTTGATGTCATACAGTGAAGCGACATGCTACTTGGATGACCCTATTTATTACACTGTTCAAAGGGTAAGAATTGAGTCCTTAATAAGAATATTCCATCATCAGCCATTTATAGAGAAAAAGGATAGTAAGAACTAACATTTATTGAACTCTTATTACGTGTCTAGTCTAGGGATATATATTTTATAGTTTTTTCTTCCCAATTAATTCCATAACAACCTCATGAAGTAGACACTTTACCATTTTACAACTTTCCCATTTTCTAGCTGTGGAAACTGAGGTTTAACAAAGTGGTCTATGTTGCCCATAGTCACAAAGCTAGTGACAACAATTCAAACCTGTTCAGCCAGTCCATTGGCTCAGGGTTTCAATGAGTTTGCTAATACTTGAGTGTTCACTATGTGCCTGAGATTTATTCACAACCCATCTTGGGTGGTAACCACCAATTCTCCAGTTTTCAAATAAAGAAGGCTACTGGGCTAAACTAGGTCACTTAGCTAGAAAGAGGTCAGATTTGGGATTATAATTTAGAGCTCTCTGAAAATAAAGGTGTTATTTGTGGCCACCTTTTGGGAAAAATCAGTCTTTTAAGAAGCTAGTGCATACTTTTCCATTGCCATCCCAAGAAAAATAGTGAGAAAAATTGGAGAAAACAGACGACTAGAAAGTCAATGAAAGTACAAAAGAAGTTGGAACAGAAATGGTTTCTTTGGATGAGTTTGGAGGTTGATCAGATTTTTCTCTTAACCCATCCCTCCTTCCTACTTGATGTCTTTCCTCCTACTTCTCTCTCTCCTACCCCCACCTCCTTCTTTCCACAACTCCTTTTACTCCTGTGCAAGCTGCTAGTTCCATAATTTTGATCACATCTCATTGCCTCAGTTCCATTTTTTGGTTACCTCCTCAAGCCTTGAAACTAGTTGTCAGAGGACTTGGGTGTGCCCCAATGCCACAGGCAATCTCTGCTTTTAAATAGGAAGCTTTACCCTGTGACTGGCATTCCACCCTGAAGAGCTTTTGTTGTGTTTGGAAAGGTAACCTAACTGATCAGCTGGCCCTCCCAGAACAAGTTCAAACAGTACCTTTCTCTGAAATGTCTCCCTGGATCTCTGGGCTTTTTCCCCTCACCTCTCTCCTACAGCTATTCCTCCCAGTGGAGGTGGCTTCGATTGTCTTCAATGATTCCCAAGAGATCACAGTTGGATGAAGTCCCAAAAAGAGTTCTCCTAGGACATCATTCCTAGCAAAAGATGGTTTATTTTTTCCAACGGAGAAAAAGATAAAATTTCAATGAGGGTGGCTTCAATTCATGTTTTTATTATCTGGTACAAATATTCCTTACTGTTACTTTAAAGAAAAATGTCTAATGAGTTTGAAGGTGCCAAACTCAGACAGGAACTTATAGGCTATATTGGAAGGGTTTTGTTCCTGGAAAGTGAAAATATATCTCAAAATCCATAATTATGCCTCGTCTTTCAAATAGTTTTGGTGATACTTATTAATTTGGTTCTTTCTCTTCCCAAATAAGGCGGTGTACTGGTTGATCACAATAAGCGTCTCACCAGGGCTAAAAGTTTGCCACTTTGGGGGCTGGTCCCGTGGCCGAGTGGTTAAGTTCGCGCACTCCGCTGCAGGCGGCCCAGTGTTTCGTCGGTTCGAATCCTGGGCGCGGACATGGCACTGCTCGTCAGACCACGCTGAGGCAGCGTCCCGCATGCCACAACTAGAGGAACCCACAACGAAGAATACACAACTATGTACCGGGGGGCTTTGGGGAGAAAAAGGAAAAAATAAAATCTTTAAAAAAAAAAAAAAAAAAGTTTGCCACTTTGGCAGTCTAATAAAAAGCCTTTGACTTAGTTAAGCTATTGGCACTTTGATGTTTCTATTTTCTACTCATTTTATGAGGTAATGATAAAAATGCAAAATGATTTTAGTGATTTTTAATATTTTTAAATTGTAGAAGAGTTTATTCAAGGCCAGTTCTTAAAAGGCCAGTTAAACACACAAATGGAAGCAGAGGCTCCTGACTGAGCTGGCGTAGAGGACACACAACATTATCAAATTGCCCCCGCTTCAACCCAGAAGATAATTCTGAGGAACCTCCCACTTTTGTGTTTGAAAACCACTACAACAAAATATTTAAATAATGGCACAAATGAAAACTGTCATGCTAACAACGAGGACAATAAACTCTAAACTGAAGTCTTGGCTGACAGTAAACTCTGCGACACCATGACTTGAAATGTGTGCCAACTGATGCATAAATATTCAAATAAGGTTTGTTAAAACTAGTTTAAGGATGTCATTTTATAATGCATGAAAGTTTAGATTGAAAATTAAATGCATGGAAGTTCAGGACTGCCTATATAAAATGGAAAATTAAGCTTCTTATTGTTTTTGTATAATTTTACTGTCTATCAGGGCATCTGGTAGGTAATTAGTACACATTTCTTAAAATGAGTTGAATAAGATTGCTTTTAAGTATTTTTACAGGGTTGATGTATGATTTATTCTTCATGAATTCTATTAATGGATCATGGGATGTACCTATTGTCACTTTATTTGAGGTGAGACTAGAAAATGAAAAAATGGAGACAATTTTCTCTAGTCTTTTGTAGTGTGCAGGGCAAATGACCACACCAGGGACATCTTGCATTGTGCTTCAACCCATAGTTCCACTATGCTTCCAGGGAAGCCAAAAGCCTTGAAGTAAAAGCAAAGAGAAATAGAAGAGCATAGTGTTTCATGTGCTGGTAGAAATGTATAATATTTAGAGCAGAAACTTCTTACTAGCTTTGAGGAGGTCAAACAAATCTTTGAGGTATGTAAATAAAACTCCTTGGAAGAAAGTACCATCCAGAATAGGAGTTTTGGGGAGCCATAGTATTTTTTCAACTAATATTTAAATGATCTGATGTCCATGGTCACACAAACCTGTCCATATGTTGTTGTACCTTACTGTCAGGCACCTGATAATCCAGAAAAATGCTAAAATTATCAAAGGTGTTGTTCATTCAAATGGACTGTTAACTATGACAAGACAACTAAGGAGTTAATTTTAGTTTAATATAAAAGCTTATTCTGAAAGAAAGTTTTATTAAATAAATAATAACCAGAAATTGAGAAAACACAATATTTTTTGTATTTTTTCATTGGAACTTGAGCAAAATAACCCTGTTTTGGATGTCCAGAAAGTTTTCATTGGATGTTGGTCATTTTGATATTGTTATTCAGTGTCTGGATTTTTGTGGTCTTTCTTTTTAAGATTTTTTCTTTTTGGTGTGCAGCTTTGTTACTTCAAATCAGTTTGACGTTTTTGTGACTTGTTCTTAAGCTTCATTCAGGTTTGTTTAGAGTAACCTCTACTCCACTGATAAAACGTGGTTCTACTGAAGCCTCTATTGAATGTCTCGAGTGTTCAGTGAGGTCTGTCCACAATGAGTGGTAAGAACTTGAACATCTTCTGGCCCAATTGGAGCTCTGGGAATTGTTCCACTCACAGACATTCAGAAGTTGTTCTTTGCCTGGCCTTGTGGAATTTCATCCTAATTATGCATTAATATTCAATCAAAGTCTTAGGGAGACCCCATGCAGATTTCTGGACCTCTTTCTTTGCATACCTTCCAACTCTATGCTACTCAGACCCATAAACTTCTGCTATCTTAGCCACCCTGCACTCAAATCTCTGTCTCCTCAACTTAGTGAGACCTCCATGCTCTGCTTAGGTTTCTCCTCCTTGTTCTGAGATACAGAAAGCACCTCCAGGCTTTCTGATCCAGAAATCCAGGATGATAGTAAGGTCCAACTCATTTGTTTTCCTTTTCTCAAGGATCATAGTCCTGCACTATCTGTTGTCCATAGTTTGAAAAGAGTTTCATTTTTTTTTTTTTTCTGGTTTTCTAGTTGCTAACAGCAGGAGGATAAGTTCAGTACTAGTTACTAAATCATCTCTGGAAGCAAAATTTCAGGAAAAAAATAAGTAAATTCTGCTATGGAAGATTCTGCTATTCCAGAAAACAAAAGTTATTATATCCAGTAACAACATTTTAAGTTTATTTTTCCAAGATCTTATTGCTTATGCAGAATTTATTCAATAAGATCTAATAGTCTCTTTGTCTTATAAAAAAGAGATTATAAACTATCTGAGAGATCCTGTGAGTTGTGAAAAGACTTAATTACAGCCTATTATATTGGTTTTCCAACTTGCCAATGTTCCTATATCTAGATTTTTTTTTATACCAGTAACAACAAAAATCACAACATATTGCTCAGCTTGAATGCCCTCTATATTCACCAGATTTGCTTTTGATGGTTTGAGTTGCTTTCAAGAATGTAATCCATACAAAAGCACAAAGATTTGCAATCACAGCGGATTTTCAAAGGAATGTGATACCGTCTATAAGGACAATTTCAGTGGGAAGACTGAGTACCACTAGGCTAAGAATAGAGCTTGCCAGCAGGCTGACACAGACTTTAGTGGTTCAGTTCTGATATATTTCCAAGAAAAAATTAGTCTCCAATGTACCTGAGCTGCTATTGTTGTTAGGCTTACATTCTTTTCTTGTGATAGCATAGGGCCATGATCCCTCATCAGAATCCTTTGAAACTTAACATGCTGTGAAATTTGGAACTTTTCTGGTTTTAGAAAGGTAATACCTTACATATCCCATACATTTCATATCATCTCCATCTGATACATCTTTTTGTTGTGATTGTAAATGAGATTGTATTCTTTACTTCTCTTTCTGCTAGTTTGTTATAAACATATAGATCTGCAACTGATTTTGTACATTGATTTTTGTACCCTGCAACTTTACTGTATTTTTTGATTATTTCTAATAGTTTTTTGGTGGATTCTTCAGAGTTTTCTACATATGGGATCATGTCATCCACAAATAGGGACAGTTTTACTTCTTCCTTTCCAATTTGGATGCCTTTTATTTCTTTTTCTTGCCTAATTGCTCTGGCTAAAACTTCCAGTACTGTGTTGAATAAGAGTGGTGAGAATGGGCATCCTTGTCTTGTCCCTCCTCTCAGAGGAATAGCTTTCAGTTTTTCACTATTGAATATGATGTCAGCTGTGGGTTTATCATATGGGACTACATCAGACTAAAAAGCTTCTGCACAACAAAGGAAAGCATCCACCAAATGAAAAGACAACCCACCAACTGGGAGAAAATATTTGCAAATCAATATCTGACAAGGGGTTAATTTACAAAATATGTAAAGAACTCATGCAACTCAATAACAAAAACATGAACAACTTGATCAAAAAATGGTCAGAGGATAGGAAGAGACATTTTTCCAAAGAAGATATACAGATGGCCAATAGGCACATGAAAAGATGTTCAACATCACTAATTATTAGGGAAATGCAAATCAAAACTACAGTAAGATATCACCTCAGACCCATCAGAATAGCTGTAATTAACAAGACAAGAAATAACAAGTGTTGGAGAGGATGTGGAGAAAAGGGAATCCTCATACACTGCTGGTGGGAACGCAAACTGGGCAGCTGCTATGGAAGACAGTACAGAGATTTATCAAAAAAATTAAAAACAGAAATACCATATGAGCCAGCTATTCCACTATTGGGTTTTCATCCAAAGAACACAAAGTCAACAATTCAAAAAGATTTATGCACTCCTATGTTTATCACAGCATTATTCACAATAGCCAAGATGTGGAAGCAACTCAAGTGCCCATCAACGGATGAATGGATAAAGAAGCTGTGGTTTATGTAATACAATGGAATACTACTCAGCCATAAAAAAAGACAGAATCGTGCCATTTGTGACAAGATGGATCAACCTTGAGGTGTTATGCTAAGCAAAATGTCAGACAGAGAAAGACAAATACTGTATGATTTCACTCATGTGGAAGATAAACAAACACATAGATAAGGAGCACAGATTTGTGGTTACCAGAGAAGGAGTCAGGGGAAGGCAAAAAGGGTAAAGGGGCATATGTGTATGGTGACAGATAAAAACTAGACTATTGGTGGTGAATACCACGCAATCTATGTAGAAACTGAAATATAATAATGTACAACTGAAATTTACACAATGTTAAAAGCCAATATGACCTCAATAAAATAATGAAAAAAATTTAAAATTTAAAACAATTTTAAAAAACAACAAGTAAATTTTTTTCTTAAAATTTTTTTCCTTTTTTTTCCTTTTTTCTCCCCAAAGCCCCCCGGTTACATAGTTGTATATTCTTTGTTGTGGGCCTTCTAGCTGTGGCATGTGGGATGCCACCTCAGCATGGCTCGATGAGCAGTGCCATGTCAGCGCCCAGGATTCGAACCGACGAAACACTGGGCCGCCTGCAGCAGAGCGCACGGACTTAACCACTCAGCCACGGGGCCAGCCCCAACAGGTAAATTTTTGTAGATAACATTTTTTTTCTTAATTTATGAGTTAAAATGGCTTACTGATGAAACACTAAATAGATAATATTGAAAGAAATATAAGGGTAAGTAACCCATTACCACAAATAATCATACTGTTAAGGGTATTATGACATCTAGTGCTTTTATAATACTATTGTTTGCAAAGCTTTTTCAGATATTATTTGATTCTTATCAGAATCCTATGGGGCAGATAGGATGGGTATTGGTATTAGTTTCAGCTTGCAAATGAGAAAACTGAGTCTTAGAAAAGCCACACGTGTTGTCAAAGTCCATTCAGACCTCACACCTAGGGCTTCTGATGGCAGATCTTGTGTTCATTTCACTGAATTTCTCTGTCAATCCAACTGCAGCAAACTTTTATTATAACAGATTCTACATTATCAAGTAGTCGTTCATTCCCTCTCCATGGGTTAAGAAGCTCTCACTAATTCATTTACTCATACACTAAAAATAAAATGTATTGGGTGCGTCCCATGAGCTCTAGGCACGCTCCTCAACACTGTAGGGAGGAGTCACAGCCCCAGCTCGGCTAAAATAAAGCAACCTAACTTAGGTAGCTTTCGGGAATTGCCTTTTGGAAAAGTATAGAGGAACTCTGTCCCCAACAAACTGGGAAGACTAGCTACATTATCCAAAATCTTTATCAGGTGGCTTTCTGAGTGGTCATAAGCAAACTTGGCTTGTGCCCCAGTAGCCGCTCAGTATTAGAAAAGAGCTCGTGGTCACCTCTTTTAAGGGCTGCGTTTTCAGATGAGGCCGAGGTTAAGTGTTAAGGGACCTCCCATGGCCCTACAGCTCAAGAGAGGCCAAAGAGCCTGTTCATCAGGCACAAGTCCCTGCTTTGGGGTTCTGTGTGCTTTCCAGCATTTCTTCCTGTGAAATTCACAGTGTTTTAAAGATAGCATTATCTTCTCTCAGTGGAGGGGCCCGAAACTTCATAAACGAGGGAAAACGGCACACAGAAGGGAGAAATATAAAATCACACAGCAAGTCCAGGCCTAATTAGGAACAGACACAAGCTCCTGAAAGCCCCTGCTGGCTACCCTGGCCCTTTCAGTGAGCACACGTGACGGGATAAACAGAGAGCCGACAGAACGCCTTAGTGCTCTGCCTGTGGTGATCCAGCCCAGTCAGCTGCTGGGTCTCTGTGAAGTCCTCTGGGGACTTGAATGACAGCATCAGCTGACTGAGATTGAATTACGTCCTTCATTTTCCTTATCTAGGATTTGGCTATAATCAAATCCTGGCCTATTAAGATTCACCCTTCTCACTTTTAATTGAAGGCTACCAAGTAAGCCACATCTCCGACCCTTGTCCCCAGCTCTGAGGTTATTGGCTCTAAACGCATCCATGGCATGAGTCATGTGCTTGAAACAATCCCTGGGGGAAACCCAACAGGCAGGCTGCCAAGTCACTCCAGGTGACCTTAAACTAAGAAAAGTACCTGAAAATTAATGTCACTGATTTCAGGCCATACTTAGAATACCAGAATACATTTAATGAATGAATTAATCAATCAATCAACTAATTAATGTTTGATAACCAGACACTGGGGGTATTAAGGGACCTATGTTTTCATAGATGGTGTGGTGGAGTCATTAGGACCCAACAAGTTACCTGGCACATATTCAATAGTACAAGGGACAGCTTCTTCTTCCTACCTCCAGAGTCCAGCACCATTCCCATCCTGCCAATCTTGCTGCATCTATCTCCTCCCACTCTCCATCCCTTTCTTGGTTCTCAAAACTGTTCTGTTTGTTTATTTTCTCCAGTTGTCATCCCTAGTCTTAGAAATTTCCTCCAAACTTCTTCCCATGCATGAAGAAACCTGCTTCTTGTGTGTTCCAGCAAACATTTCTATGCTCTACAGAAGGGTGAGCACTGGGGTTAAAGGAGTTTTTATTTGCTTATAAACCCCTAGAATTGGAGCTGAGTCTTTGAAAATACTAAACAATTTTTGAGTGCATTAGAGTTAAAAAAAACAAAGCAAAAAACAAGGCACACAGGACCTGTGAAGGCAATCTAATCCAGACTTTCTTAATCCTGGCCGACAGACTCTTGGGTCGTTAAAGAATGGACTTCAGGAAGTTTGTGGGCCCCCCGTAACTGGAAACAATGAAAAAGTATAAATGGGTAGGGAAAGCTTTCTTTATTTTCAAACGATTTTGTCATCCCATAGGGTCCCACAGTTAGTCCCCAGTTCAGCAAACTAGAACGCCTGGAGGTTTGGGGATTCAGCCACTCTCTCCTCCTCTATTCAGGCCCTAACTAACCAAGAAGAGACAAATGTAGCCAAACTGGGCCCAAAGAATTAACAGCAAAGAGTGGTAAACCTGGATTGAACAATGGTGGTGGCATCTGAGCCTTGAATGGGCGTTCTCACTTTGTCCTTTCTGAAGTAAAGAAAGGCAGGACTAAAGATGTGGGCCCGCTTGACCTACCCACCTAGTCACAGGCAGAGAACTGAAGTTCAGCCTGCTTGCTCGCATTCATTCAAGAAGAAGGAGAGTAGAGGCAAGGCAGGTCTGGAGCCTTTGCAAGCCAGTGACCCCACTTTCTGATAACCATGGCCCACTGGACTTTTACCTATTACTAATTCACTGAATAGGTAAGTTATTCATCTTGTTTTAGGGAGAATCAAGTAAGAAGGAAAAAAGAGAAAGCAGAAATAACCCAATACTAAGGGGAGGTCACTTTGCCTCTGTGGAAACATGGTATAGGAGTAAAGGTTCCTGGCTAACAGGAAACGTGATGTACGTCACTCACAATCTACTTTCACTGAGCCTTGCAGAAGTAAATTCACTGAGCTCAGAAATGTAACCTTTGCACTAACCAGAAGTGAAGCCTGCTAATATTTGTCCTTTAACCCCTTTCAAAAGGGTGCCTAAAATAGCATGGCGTGGTGACGCCTGCATTCCATACCTAGATCATTACTTGTGTGCCCTTGAGAAAGTTACTACAACTCTGTGCCTTAGTATCTTCATGTGTGATACGGGCAGTTAATATTTAATAGGATTGTTGTAAGGAACAAATGAATTGTACGAAGCGCTTAAACCTCGCTTGGTACGTGATAAACACTCTAATTGTAACTTGCTAAGGCTTTGTAGTTTGTTCAGTAAGAAAAAAATCTTCCAAACTTCATTCTCCTATCCATACAACTTTATAGCATATGTCATAAATTTCATTTAGCAAGTCTTTCTCATACTGTGTCCCATCATCCCACTTTCAAAATTATCCACAAAATGTCCAAGGATTGGCTAAATGGCAGGATACTCTACAGCATTAAAAGTTATATTATGGAACAATATTTAATGATGGGGAGAGATATTTCTAATATATTCTAAATGAAACAGAATTTTTAAAGCAGTATGAAAAGTAGGATAAAGTTTTTTCTTAGATAGCAGATATATGTTGGTAAAGTATTTGGAAGAATTTACACCAGAATACTTAAAAGTCTTATTTCTGACTACTGAAACTCTAGGTGATTTTTATTTTCTTCCCTCTTAAAATTCAACGATTGTGCACTTCTGTAAAAGCAATTGAAGTTATTTTTAAGAAAATAATTCAAGCTTAGCTCCTTGAAGAAGGTGTCTGAGACCTGATTCCATTCATCCCAAGCGCAAGCACTCTACCACGGTGACAACGCTTTCCTCATCCAAGGATTTAGCAACACTGAATTTCGCACGTTTTAGCTGGTTACATAGATTTCTGCTCTTCTCCTTGAATGAACGCTACTTAACGTTGGAAGAGACCACAGTGGTCATTTACCTCCACCTCTCCATACCACACAGATCTCTCTCCTGCTACCTACTCCCTCCCACCACAGGTTCAGACATATTCTTGACTTCAGTGTTTTCATTGCCTGAGAATCCACAAATTAGGGGCAGCAACGTCTATTGTTAGGTACTTCTCAGGTATTTCTTACTTGCATTAAACAAAAGCAACCCTTACAGGATTGGAATTGTAGAAACTTTTTGTTTTCTCTAGAGTAACAGGGTAATTAGATTTTTTAATGGCTAAGGTTTAAACACTTAACAAGAGTTTTATTTCCCCCCAAATTCTCCATCCTCCAGGCTAAGCTTTTCATGTTCTTCCAAGTTTATTTCTCTTCATTGCCAGTGCCATCACCCTATGAAAGCTACCTTTATCTTCCTCAGCTGACCCACCAAAAGAATCTCCTCACCAATTGATCTCCCACTTCCTCCCTGTCCTTCTCTAGCCCATTCTCCACCTAGCAACATAATATGTTAGTCAGATCATGAGACTTTCCGATTTTAAGTCAAGCTCCCCATTACACTTACACGAGAATCTCAACTTTAGTGTCCTGTAGAAGATTTGGCCTACTTTCTCCCCTCACTCTGTTCTTGTCACACCTCCTCCAAGGGGCCAAGCACCTTCCTACATCGTCTTACCAGATGCCCCACACTTCTCACACTAGTCCCTTCTCAGCCTTCAAATATCAACTAAAGGACACCTTCTCAGTAAGGCCTTCCACCTGGTCTATATCAACCCTCCTCCACACTTATAATTTAAGCTTCATGTTTATCGCCTTCATTTACTTGTCATCATTTTATGCATATTTTTTTCTGTTCCTTATTTTTTTTTTGACCTTGGGTTCAGAGTAAACTAAACGTTCTTAGCGGTTAGACCTCTCATTGTTTTATTTAGTTAATTCTCCATTCCTTTCCCACCACCTTCCTGCCCCTATCACCCTTCTCTCACCGTTAGGCAACCATTCTGATGTGTTTTATATGACCATTTTATGTTTAATCAACATAAGTGTTACTTAATATAAGTAACTTTTGACCTTTATAAAATGTATATTTAATTAATATACAAAAATATGCATTGCTTGGTCTATTTCTTACTTGCTTCGGCACCACCTTTTAAAATTTTAAAAAATCCACCCATGTTACTATGAGTATGCCTCCTTTGTTTCTAATGCCTGCTTAGTATTTCCCAGTGTGCCCTGACTTCTTTTGACTTTTTCATTATCCCGTAGTAGACAACTAGATTGCCTCTAATTCCCCATCATCATAAACAACACTATAATGAACATCCTCATGCAAGCCCCTGTGTAGACCTACATGTCTCAGGGACATGTTCCCTCTGAGTAATAGGGTTTATTTATTTTTAATTTGATTAAGGACTACCATAATGGCAGTTCCAGATCTTCCAACCAGTGGTGTTTAAGAGGTATTTCTATGTCCATGAGCTTCTACCAACATTTTCCATCCTTCTATTTTTGCACATCTGATGGGCATAAAGCGACATCCTACTGTTTTGATTTGTATTTCTGTGATTTTCAATAAGTTTGAGTATCTCTTTATTTGCAGGGCCATGATGTATAGATGTGTGCTGTGTACTTACAAAAGAATGTCTCATCAAGAATATGTGTGGGAGCTGAGACCCAGCCCATGATCTGCATGGGACTATAGCTATCTGAGGAGAGGGCTGACTTTTGCGAATTATCACCAAAGCAACACATGGGCTAGCACTAGCTGAGAACACAGGCTTATCAGTCACTCAGGTTTCAAATTCTGGGAATTCCTTGCTCATATCTTTCCCCCTCTTTAAGTTGGAGATCCTTTATTTTCTTATTGATTTTTAGTCATTCCTTGCATATTATAATCGTTTTTCACTTTTAGACATTGCACATTGCTTCTCCCATTCTGTCCACTGTCTATCAAATTTGTCCATGACATTCTTCTTTTAATAGGACTTCTTAATTTTGACAATCAAAGATAGTGATTTTTTCTCTCCCCTTTTTTTAATTGTGGAGTTTTGTTTAAATCCTTTTCCAACCTTATGCGTAAGTATATTTTCCTGCCTTATTTTGTATTAACTCTGTAGTGTTACATTTCACATTTAGATGTGTAAGCCTTGTGGGATTCACCTTTGACCATGAGGTAGTCATCTGATCTTATTTTTCTCCACCTTCTAAGACCTTTTTCTCTACATTTGCTGAGCAGTCAATTTTTTTCCCATTAATTTATAGTGCTATCTTATCATGTAATAAATTGTCTCTGAGCTCTCTGCATTGTTCCATTGGTCTATTTGTCCGTACTCATGCTAGAGCCACACTGTTTTACTACTTTACTTGGTATATGTCTTTATATATAAGGCTCCTTTTTGCTTTTTATTTTTAACAAAACGGAAGATCTTCATGGACTATTATTTTCCCATGCAAACTTTAAAATATGATGGATGAAGTCCCTCAAAATACCCATTACAATTTTGATTAGCAGTTTATTAAATTTAAAGATTATTCAGGAGAGAATTAACTTCTTTACATCCTAAAGTCTAAAAGAAAGAACTGACTCTCCATGACAGATTTCTTTGTTGTCTTTTAACAGATATCTAAATTTGTCTTAAATGAAACCTAATGTGTTCATTGTTAATGCACGTGTATCTCACGATTTGCTAGCAATTGTGCTTGCTATTTTACTTTTTATTTTAAGATTGAGTTAATTTGTCATTGAAGAAAATACTATTAATTTTGGAATTTTATATTATACCTGGCGATCTCATGAAATTCTCGTATAAAATCTAATAGTAAGCATATTGTTTCCATTGGATATTCTAGGTAGACTGTCATCTTATCCGCAAACAAGAACAGATTTATCTTTTTCCTACAAATTCTTATATCTCCTATATTTGTTTCTTTTCCTACGACTTTGGTCAGAATTTTGGTACTATGCTAAACAGTAGTAGTGATAATGGGCATCCTTGCCTCATTCCTAATCTTAAACGGATAGCATCTATAGATTAAGTATAAATTCTGCTGTACATTCTAGTATATAGCTTTTATTAAGCTCAGAAAATGTCCTTCTATTCCTAGTTTCAAAATTATTTTAAACTGTAAATAGATTTTGCATTTACATGCTTTTTCTGCCTTTAATAAGATAATATTTTTTAACTCTCTATTACATAACAGAGAAAATTCTATGGTTTTTTACTCTATTTTATATACCAATGATATGCTTTCTGATGTTGAACCGTCCTTGCATTCCTGGCAAAACTCTACTTTCATGATGTAATTTCTTAAATATATTTTTGAATTTTCACATCTATGTATGTAAGTAAAATGTGCCCTTGATATTCTTTCATACATTGCCCTTGTACAGATTGGCACTGGCACCATACTATAAACTGGGCAGATTTCACTCTTTCTTTACATTCTGAACAACTGTAAAACCACATGGGTTGGGTTTTTTGGGGGGCAGGCAGCATGAACTCTGATCGCATTTTCAATTTTTTATTTCTTATTCATTTAAGTTTTCTATTTTCTCCTATTAAACATTTTGTAAATTCTTTTTTTTTCTTTTGTGAGGAAGATCAGCCCTGAGCTAACATCTGTGCCAATCTTTCTCTGTTTCATGTGGGATACTGCCACAGGGTGGCTCGACAAGCAGTGCTAGATCCGCGTCCAGGATCCAAACCTGCAAACCCCAGGCCCCTGAAGCAAAGTGGGCAAACTTAACCACTATGCCACTGGGCTGGCCCCTTGTATATTCTTTTGTATTTTTGTAGAAATGTATCCATTACATCTAGAGTTTTTATATATTAGTGCCATCTTGCAACTATGAGGATAGAATATCTTCAAGGAGGAAAGGACCTAGATCTTTGATATTATTATTGGACCAATGAATTAAACAACCTTAGAGTACCTTCCCTTTATATTTTGTTTATTAAAGATAGTAACTTATCTCTTAAGCCACTAAAATTTATTTATGTATGTGGATCCTGGTACTTTCTCTTTTTTCACTTTTCAAATCTGTTGTTCCTGTAGTTATTTCTCCTTTTTCTTTCTACCTTTCCTTTTTTGTATCTTCTCTTTATTTTGATCAATTTTAACAGAGGCCTATCTTGTTAATATTTCCAAAGAATAACATTTTGGCTTTTTTTCCAATTATTTTTGTCATCTATTTCTGCCATTTTAAAAATATTTCCTTCTTATCTTTCTTGGGTTTATTCTACTGCTTTTTTCCTAATTTTTGAGTTAAACTCTTAGCTTAAGTTTTTCCTTTTTATGCTTTTCTTATTTTCTGATAAATATATTTGAATCTACAAATTGTATACTAAGTACTATTTTAGCTGTGCCTTACAAATTTTGACAAATAAAATATTTCATTCGGGGCCGGCTCCGTGGCCGAGTGGTTAAGTTCACATGCTCCACTGCGGCGGCCCAGGGTTCGGATCCTGGGCACGGACATGGCAGTGCTCGTCAGGCCACGTTGAGGCGGCGTGCTACAGCCCACAACTAGAAGGACCTGCAACTAAGATATACAACTGTGTACAGGGGGGGTTTGTGGAGATAAAGCAGAAAAAAATAAAATAAAATAAAATAAAATAAAATATTTCATTCATTTCTAAGTACTTTGTAATTTTCCTTAAGATAACTTTTAACTCAAGAGATTTTATATGGCATTAGGGTCCAGACATATATCAGTTTTTGCTATCCTTTAAAAAATTTATTTCCTAATTGCATTGCATTATGACTTTATAACCCAACCTGTCAAGTGCCTCACCACCAGCATGCACACACATACACATCCAGAGCAGTTTATGACACACTTGGTCTCTCCAGAGAGACCTGGAAGAAGGTTGGATTGCACTGTCCAAAGCATCACTATGCTTATAGTAAATGCTCAATAAATATTTATTAAATTAATGATTAAATAAACATAGTATATGTATGTAATTTGAGAGATTGGAGGTTAATTTGAATATATTTGCATGAGATATTACAAGTAATTCTGTTGATTTATAAGCCACAGAAGAAAACCAGTATTGGGGCAGGCCCAGTAGCATAGTGGTTAAGTTTGTGTGCTCCATTTCGGTGGCCCAAGGTTTGCCGGTTCGAACCCCAGGCACAGACCTAGACCCACTTGTCAAACCATGCTGTGGGGGCATCCCACATAAAAGAGAGGAAGACTGGAACACAGGTTAGCTCAAGGCCAATCTTCCTCAAGGAAAAAGAGGAAGATTGGCAACAGACGTTAGCTCAGGGCCAATCTTCCTCAGAAAAAAAAGAAAGAAAACCAATATCATTACTTTAGTCATACCTCATAAAGGTCAGATCCATCTACAAAGTGAATTATTAATTATTGACAGGATGATTATCTAGTCTGACACTAAATTTTTTTCCTCTGCCATTTCCTTTCTGGTATTAACTCTATGGATACTTCTCCTTAGCACTTATGAGACGTTGCTTTTTGGTAACCTATGCTTGCCTGGTGCATAGTTGGAGCTTAATGATTATTTGTAATTATTTATTGAACAAATGAAAAGTAGCCCCAAAGTAAGAGTTGCATTGCTCAGCAGTAAGCCAGCCACTTTAACAGATGTTCATTGCACTCCATCCATATACCCTATGTCATTTCTGTTTGTAAGCATGTTGGCCCTGTCTGCAGCCTGATCTACAGTATCTCATTGCCTGAGGACTTTCTTTGGCCACTGGAGTTCACTTTACCTACACATGAGACATGTCGGAAGTTCCAGGGAACTAATCTCTCCCACCCCAGGAACAGCTCTTAAACAATTATTTGAAAATTTATGGATAAATGTTCCAGCTTTCTTACCCCTTGGGTGGGCTAACTCTGAAGTGTGTATTCTATACAGTGAGGGAGGGTATAGATTGGGAAGTTTTGTGAAGGCAGCACAGGAAGACAAAAAATGTCATCTTATCTAAGTCTTGAAGAAATAAACCAGCTATCTTATGAGTAGCAGTTTTAAACCATGCTAAACTGGTATGCGGATAGCATTCTCCAAACCAAAAACAAACACCTTGACTATAGGAGAAGTAGTAGAGAGAGGAGTTTACATGGATCAGCTCTGGAGCCAGAGAGCCTGACTCTGTCATTTACTAGCTGTGTGACGATGAAGAAGTTACTTAATCTCTCTGAGCCTTACTTTACTTATCTATAAAATATATTTACTTTCTAAGGAAGTTATGACCATTAGATGAATTACTATGTGTAAAGCCCTCAGAACAGTCTGTAGGATATCTGACCACTCAATAAGTTTAACATTATTATTGTTATTATAAAGGCAGTATTTTTATTTTCCTTCTACTCCACTCTGTTTAATAAACTTTTATCTTATTTTAAGGGCTAGAAAAGTACATGGGATAGCAGGTAAGTACCTAGAACCTTTGCAGTGGCTAGAGTAGCCTGGGTCCTCCCTCCAAGATTTGTCAATACAAATACATTTTCTTTGGACTCATTATAGCCTCCTTTGGTAATCTTGGGTACTTTTGTGGCTGCAGTTACCATGTATGTTTTGACAACTTCCCATCCATAATTCTTCCCCTCACTGAACTTCAGACTTGTATATCTAACTGCTTACTAGACATCTCCTGACATCTCATACTTGACAGACACAAAGCTGAATTCATCATCACACTTGCAGCCCTGGTCTTCGTCCCCTCCTATGCGCAATCTCAGTTGTGAGGTGAAGGCCACGGTTGATTCAGTTGACTAATTGACTAGACTGGTACTTATTTCCTCATAAATCCATAACAAATCAGAAAGGATGACTTTACAAAATAGAGAAAAGCCATTCTTCAGTCAAGGATAAATAAAAAGCCATGCTTCCCATCTAGAATATTCAACAAGGCAGTTTAAGTGATTCCCTACTTAAAATTATGATGTCACCATCCTCCTAGCCACCGAAGCAGGGAAGCCGAGGATCATCTTAGAGTTCTTCTCCTACTCACTCTCTCGTTACCCTCAGCCTTGTTTTTATAACAAATCACCTTGTTTTTGTATTTTTAATGTATAAAAATAGAATCTTTCAATACGTGTTGAGTTTTCTTGCCCTATTTTAACTTCCCGGCTTCAGGCGTTCTTCATTTCTCACTTGGAATATTTCAGCTGCTTCCAAGCCAACCTTCCGACCTTTGGCTTTGGCTTAAGGCCTTCCCTCACATGGTTGCCTGATGACCTCTTGGAATTGCAAATCTGATCAAGTTTCTACCCCTGATCAACTGGCTTGAATGGTTCCTCATGACCCAAATATGAGTTAAAGGTCCTATGTGACCCTGCCCTTACCACTCCATCTTCCTTTACAGCCTCTGTTGACTTCACACTTCCTCTTTCAGTAATATGGAACCATTATATGTATTTTCCCTTTCGGGTCATACTGTTTGATGACTTTGTAATTTTGCTTGTGCCTATAATGATCTTCTCTACATAACTCCTACTCATCCTTCTAGGATAATCTCAGGTAGCATCTCTCCAGGAAGTCCTCCCTGACTCATTAAGTCTGAGCTAGGTGAGCATGCCCTGGGCCCCCATGGATCCCTGGGACACACTTCATCCAGTTATTTACTGTTCTGTATTGACAAGACACACTCTCTCCCACCAACTAGGTAGTAAAGGTCTCAAAGTCAGGGCTTTTCTGTCTTGGACCGCTGGCATTATACTTGAGTCATCCACAATAAATGTTTAACAAATGAGGTTAAGGAAAATGTGTACTGTAGATGTTCAAGCAGAGGTAAATAAGAGGTTCTCAACACGGGCTGTATATAGGAAACGTCTAGGCATCTTTTAAAAGTACAGATGCCAGTGACACATCCCACTCCATTTAAATCAGGAGCTCTGGGAGAGGGCCTGGGCATTTAGACATTTAAAACTCAAGTGACAATGTGCAGGTGAGACTGGGAACCAATTGGTAGATGATCACTGGGCAAGGATTTGGTGAATGGTATGCTACAGAAGGATGGAAATGATGCTTCAGGCACCTTTCATTCATGAAATTCTATGAGACAGTTGCTGGAATTAGGCTTATTATTGGTCAATTTTGTCAAGATATTCCCTGCACATTATAAAGGTTGTTTTGTTTTGCATGTAGGTAACATACTTGTCGAGCCAGGAACCAGACTGTGATTCACCCCATTACATTAATGTTCTTCAAAGAGCACCCACCACAAATACACATACATTTATTTAAAATAATGTAAGAAAACAGTAGCAAGGGGAAGAATGAGAGGAATGGATTTTTAGATGCTTTGTACATTCATGTCATGATAATAGGGAACAAAGTCTCAAATCTAAATACTTCCTGGTCCTCTTGCAATGCCACTTTTGTAACATTCAAATCTATTCTTGTCTTCTTGTCTACAGTGATGATGGCGCTGGGCATCGGGATTTGCTTTCTTTTATAATATCTGTGTCTACTGTAACAGAGGCAATGCCACGTCTTGATTTTAGAAGCTTTTATAATTAACAGGACATGGTACAAGTTCTACATGGAATAAGAAAGGCTGGTTTGGGATATTAGTATTGTGGGAGGACTAAGTGACTCTAGTTTATAACTTCCCAATTAAACGTGCTTTCAAGAAAAGGAATAGGTTTCGAAAATCAACATAGAAACAGTGAAAAAGAAAAGGAACTCCTTTTTAAATGATCATCTAAGGGTTAGGAGAAAAATATTGTAGAGCTCTGTAGTCTCGAAAGTTATATTCAAACTCTCAATCTTTTTGATTAAAAAATTTTAATGAGCTGTAAAATAAATACACTTCCATTAAATATTAAATAAATTATTTACAACTTGAAAAAATACTTTTTATCTGCATGCCGCTTTATGTACAGAAATAAGACTTAGCATAAAAAGTGACAATTGAAAGTTTAAAACCATCAGAACAAAAAGGTTCTGTTTTCTTATGATCCACTGAAAAGAGGCACCAGCTCTTCATGGTTGTCACATGACAGTGACTCCGATCTGCCACCCTGTTAGAAAATACAACAAAGTGTCAGAGAGAAACTCAATTCCAACATCGCTTGAAGAAAATGTCAAAGAATAATCAGGAATCAAACTTTGTGTCAATTTTTTTCTAACATGTCTTATGAAAAATGCTAAGAGCTTTCAGAGACAAACTATCACTTTGACTTGAATCTCTCTTTCCTACCGGCTTTGGTTATATGCCAACTCAGGAGAAGAATGCTGATGCTCCAACCCATTTCATCAAATCTGCTTGATAAAGAAGCAACAACAGTCATGAGAAATAGTTTTCCTAACCAAATCTATGCAATGGACATAATTAAAATAAAGATTAAGTGGCTCGGTGCATTTATGATATACAGTTAATTTAGGGTAGTTAGTACCGAGGGCATAATAATAGTAGCTACTGGTTAATAGGCAGCCACTATGTGCCAGCACAGCATATTGCTTTTCCTAAAATCATCCCAGGACCTACTCTGAAAAATCTCAATTCTACTAAATAATCAAAAATCCACCCTTATTCATGTTGGTGGTCTTAGCTTCAGCACATTAAGTCAATACATGAACAAATTTTGATGCAATAAGTATTGAGCATAGCATTGGCATAGATAATTATCATTTCATGAGTTTGGGGCTTACTCTGTCGTAGGCTCAGCACATAAGACCTGCACTTAACCAATGCTAAACGTAGTGGTTCTCCAGGCATCTGAAGTGTCAATTTAAAATAGAAATACTGATTTAGTAGAGTTAGAATTTGGCTTAGGAATATGCATATTTAACAAGCATCTCAAGTAATTCTTGAACCACTGAAGGTAGAAAATCAATGACTTAAGGATGTGACATCTTTCCTGAATGTCCGAGGAAATGGAATTCCTTCTTCTGACCAACTTTGTATGTCCTTGATTTTCCTGCCTTTGGAAGTTTGCTTCCTTAGCTGTTCACTTTAGGTATCAAGGAAACATCACTCTACACACCTTCTTACCTTTTCCTAGAACATGTCAGCTCTCCCTTGTTATAAGATAATTAAAAATAAAAACTACACAATATACTCCTTCCAAGCTCTCTCTCAAATTTGTACCCCTTCTCCCTTCCTAGTTCCTTTCTTTAAAAGGATATTCAACCTGCTATCTCCATTTGCTCACATTTGTAGTTCAAGCATCCTGAATCTGGCTCCCCACCACGTGAGCTCAACCTATCATTTCAACCTTATCTCCCCCAACACCCGTCTGAACGAGGCCATTTTTCACAAGTTTCTAAAATGATCTAGTCCATCTCACAGTATTAATCTTCCTTTCCCTTCATAATTGCTTGTCTCAATCTCATCAGTCCTTTGAGGCTCACTTCCAATGCCAACCTAGATACACATCCTTTCCTGGTCCCTAAATGCATCCCCAATGGATTCTTTCCATCCTTCTTTGGAAAGAATCTCATATTCCACTGGTTCCTTTTTTATAACATGTATTTTGCTTCCCCTCATATTCTGGTTCCTTTCCCTATTTTCTGTCTACTAAACACTAAGTCCTTTGAGAAGAGGAGCTGTATCTCCCGCCTCCTTATAGCCCTTATAATACTGACCAAGGACACAGTCCTTTCTCAATATTGAACTCCACCTCATGCTCAAAGCATAAGACTTTAGTGGAGCCCATATTCATAGTGTATCCATAATGAAGAACACCGATTTCCTCATTTTTCTTGAGATAACAGATATTATATTTTTCAAAATTATAGGATATGATATAAAGATATCTTTTAAAACTCACATCCCACAACTGGAAGGATGTGCAACTAGGATATACAACTGTGTACGGGGGGTGGGGGGGGGGATTGGGGGAGATAAAGCAGAAAAAAAAACCCTCAAACCTGCAATATTACCTCAGTTATGCTATGGTATGTGCATTTCCATTTTCTTGTCGAAGTTTCTTTCGTTCTTCAGCTTCTCCCTCACAGTGCCTGAAGTATCGTTTTCGAAGCCTTTAGAGAACAAGATATTCCACTGTCATCAAAGTTGTATTCATCTTTATATTGACTGGAGTTTTCACAAGTAAAGGAATTATTTTCGTGAGTTCTTATAGCCCATTACACACTGTACTCTACACCAAACCAAAACTGAAACCCAGACAGAAGATATTACCAATGTTCTTTTGGGGGGATGTTTATAGTGACTTTATACAAACATATCTCCAGCGTTCTGAGATTTAAATAAATGTGCCTTGAGATGCAAACTTTCAGAAAGCACGGAACACCTCCACAAGCATTCTGTTTTGTTTTTCAGAACTTAGCACAGTTGCCATGCACAAGCAGACGAAGAAGTAGATAGTATAGTTTTACCACAGAAGGACTTTATGCTGGTACAAATTAATTTAAAAGATTAGAATTTTTTAAACAGGCTTACAAAACAAGTTGGGTTTTATTCATTTCTAAATATAATAAATACTTCCTTCCAGTTTTATTTATTGCTAATTTCTATTTTAAAAATCTTCAATGGTTTAAAAACGTCTTGGTGGTGTAGAAGTCATTTTACTTTTAGCAGCTCTTTCATCCATCTACCAAACTTTAATATTAAAATCAGAAAAACTTTAAGTGTGATGGCTGGGAAAAAAATTCACTTATGAAAAAACAGAAGTTGTGGCTTAGGATAGCGCTTGTGTTTCAAATACAAGGAGAATATGGGAGAAAAAAAGAAAAGTCATTGCTTAGTTTAAAGAGTACCAACATGACAATGTTTTTCCACACTTTTCCAAAGGATTATTAAATATTTCAAGTTGAATAATTACAAGTTTAAATAATTATTTCAAAACAGCTTCCCTAACTGGCAATTTTTTTCTTCTATCCTTCTATGTCAGATAATAATGGTTTGTTTGAGGGTATCGCTCCTGAACACATCTGCATATCTCACTTGAGGTACTAACAGATCAAAACAATTTCTAGGGTGTGCAAAACAAATTTAAAGCACACATCAAACTTTATGTGCATCATAAAACAGTTTTTTATGTGTCATTTTACCATTATCTGATCTGCATCTAAAATAATAGTAAACAATGGCAAAAGATAACCCCTTGTTTCCTGAATGGCAGGAGCAACAGATCATGGTCACGGTCCAGTTGTTAAAGTAATTGACCAAGACCTAAAATTAGAAGAATGAGTCTCTTGCTTTTCCCAAGCTCTAGTAGCACATGAGTCATTACAGAGCCATTCATGTCCTCCCCCAACTTCCTTAATTCACTGACTTCTGTTTGACAGACAATGCCATTTTGACATACCTACCAGTGCCTACAATCTGGAACAGTCTAGCCCTAACATTCATTGGTCATGAAGTGAAGTATGTGATCTGTTATTGTGAGCTCAGGGAAGATACTGAAGGAGTGAAACAGTAATAGAATTGTCCCTGCTTCCTACGCCATGCCATATGGAGGAAACGGTTTTTTTTCTTTATTAATTGGGTTCCCATATTGCATTTGACAATAACAAAACAGGCATAAGCTCTAAGGAAATTGGTACCAAGCTATGAAATTCCTAACTCAGAACTTTACATTCTAATAGGAACAAAAGACATCTTTTCTTGGCTCCTGGTTTGAAGCTGTTTGTGATTTTTAGCAGCAAAGCAGTATCTCTGACAACCTATGATGAACCAGGTCTTAATTAGCTTCTGGAAGGCTTGCTTCAGCTGAAGATATTCATAATAGATACCAACAGTCTGAGATTTGGAAGTGCCATGACATGAAATATGACATGAAACAAAACAATCAAGTTTTAAGTTCCAAAAATTTCTAGATTTTTCTATAAAAGGGCTTAAAATATTAAGTTTCAATGGCGGTCAAAGTCATATAAATTTTGACCATATTCTGTGATCTTTGTCAATGAAGGATAAAGATATAACCAAAGATCAGTTACCACCAATAGAATAATTCATCTAAAAGATGATAGCACAATGTGATAGAAATACTGAGAAAAACTGACCCGGTATTATTTTACTAGGAATTTTTAGGTTACGCATACTTACTGGATTGTAATAACAACAGCAAGAGCTGTGAAGCTCACGGCAGAGACAAAGGCAGCGATGGCCGCTAAAGCAATTTTTGATAAATTACTGTCAACCATGCTGTGAGTCTTCATGGACTTTTCCCCACACCGCTCACCAAAGTAATCCTGATGACACCTGTAAACGACCCACATTCAAAAGTATAATAACTGAAAGCATTCCTTATATTTTAGGTCTACTATTTAGGTCATAAACAGCCATTCAATTCTAACATCAAAAAAAAGGTCATGCCATCCATATATTTGTATTTCAAAATCATGAGACATGGAATGTATTCGAGCCAAAGATCTGTTAGTATAAGAACAAGTTGAGATTAGTTTGGGCGTGATATTCCAAGAAGACACGCCTTTTCATTCTTTGTGCTCCTATTATGACCAACTGATGAGTCCAGTGACTTGTTAGGCAGCCAACACATTCCACTATCATTTAATGTGCTATCAGCTTTTTTAGGGGAAAGGAGGATGAAACAACATTATGTGAAAAATATCCTTAAGTCCTTCTTAAAAAAGAGATTTTGTAAAATATATTTTGTACAATGATGGTTTACACCAGGGGTCAGGAAACTATAGCCACACGTCAAATTTGGCCATTTGTCAGGTTTCTTTACCATATGCAAGCCAAGAATGATTTTTACATTTTTACATGGTTACATTTTAATTGGTCTTATAAGTACATAAATAATGTTGACCCAGGAAGCCTAAAATATTTACTATCTGGTCCTTTAAGAAAAAGTTTACAGACCCTTGGTTTATATGTTGGAAAAATAAATGGTTTTCTGCAGCCAGGAGTTTTAGACATGGTGTTAGAAATATAGAATTCTATTTAATTTAGGAAAACTTACTGGCACGTTACTGCTTCCAGGTGCTCTATATATTTGCATTCTCCATGAATGCAGAAATTTTGGAATTCTGCATCACATGGATTTTTCTTCTTTTTGTTTCTTCTATTTTTTCCATTTTTGCCTCCCTTTTTCTTTCTTTTGGGTTTATCTGAAGTCTTTTCACTCTCTGTTTTGTTTTTCTTGGGCTTAACTACCTGTTCAACTAAAAAAAAAAAGAAAAACAAGACTCATTGACAACAGTCTCTCTTCATCTTGAATATCATTTCAGAGACATAAGAGAAAGAAGTCCCAGCAGTGGGAGCTCTTTGGGACAATGGCCATATTTGTCTCATTATTTAACACAATTCATGCACAATAATTGGGCAAACAGAATATCTGTATTGTGTAACACTTTAAAATCTGAACTCCTTTGTTATTTTATTAGCTTAGAAATATATTTTGAATTTACTTGTATCAGTATCCTTATTGATCAAAGGAGTTACCTGCCTAAGAAAATCCACAAAATATTTTAAACATTTCTTGAATTTCTAATACAAACCAAGTTCTTAATAATGAGCCTTAATTTAATTAAACCCAAATCACAGCAGAATGTGTTGTTACTGAGATGATGTCGATGAGGAAACTGAAGCTGAGTGAAGACAAGTAACTTGCCCTAGGACACACAGCTAGAAAGTGGCAGTGCTAGGGGGCACCGTCGCCTCTTATTCCCTCCCTATACTATGTTTTCTCTTGGGAAAGGTCAATGCCATTAAATAAAGTGGGACTTGGGTATTTTTGTTGATTTCATTTACTCATATTGTTTGCGCTGTCTATCATAATTGGGAATTAGCATGTACTACTTGAGGGTGGACAAAACTGAGAATTATACATTAGAGCTGATCAATGTTCTCCAGCTCCCAGATTACAACAGATTATAATTAATCAATACCTTCCAGGGGGCTCGCTTCTGTGGTCAATCTACTTGAAAAAACAGGAGTCCAGAGATATTTGTACTTGATGCTTCAGAGATTCATCTGAACTCTTCAGATCCACAGAAACATTTGTTCAGTGTTACAGTTACACGGGGTATAGTTTACCCAAATGCTAAATATAGGAAGGAGTTGTTTCCATGTTAGAGCCGCACATTTTTGTCATACTAATCCCCGAAGAGGTTTAACTGAATAAGCATTTAGCAAACAGAGCCCAGTGAAAAGAGGAAAATGCCATAATGTCTTAATACCAGTAGTCATAATGGTACTGCAGCACCCACTAAATCGAAAACATTAGAAACATAGGGAGGGATATCAAAGATAGAACTCTGTGATTAAGGAAATGACAAATAAATATCGGGAATATTTTAGCAGGTTATTATAATAACATTAATGATAGTCAAAATAGGAACAATGTCTAATAAGTGGTTATGCAACTTTTATATTGAAACTGTCCTCTAATGATAAAAAGGTACCACAAATTAGAGTAAGTCCTCTAACAGAAGCATTGTAAATGACTATTACTGCTCTTGATCAGATATATTACAAACTTTCGACACAGATGAATAGTCACTGTGCTGAAGTGCCACAATAGACATTAACCCCACAGGTTTTACAGCCTCTTAGAGGAATTCAGCCAACCCTATTTCACAAAGCAGTGCAATTTTAAGCACTAGCCATTTTCACCACTAACAATTTATTTGGCCTTTTCAAATGTTAACAACTTGAAACATCTTTAAGAGAAAAGTTTCTAGAATCTTGACAGTCTAATCTTACCCCTCTAAGAATAAGAATTATAAATGGACCCCTTCCCCCACCTTATTTAAAAGCACAAGTTCTGAAGCAAGGGAGTCAAGTGGAGTAAAGCTATTCCCACCTGCCAGCTAACCCAGTCACTGTCCCTGTGGTACCACCTGCACTCCCTTCACCAGTTCTGGGAGCCAGACAGAGGGAGAGGAGTCAGAGAAATGAAGGTCAGGAGAGAAAGGACTTTATGGCCTGCCTCCATAGTGGATACTCCTAGACTATTTAGCTCTGATTTACTGATGACCTCATCTGTCCTCAGACTCTAAAGTCATATGAGGGTAATGAACAATACTTACCTCTTACTTTGGTACCTTACTTTTAAGCAAACGCTCCTTTTCAAAGATCAGATAACAGCAAAAGAGAAGAAAAACTATGGGTCACTATTATTCACTGATTTTGTGTGTATGTGAGGAAGACTGGCCCTGAGCCAACATCAGTTGCCAACCTTCCTCTTTTTGCTCAAGGAAGATTATTGCTGAGCTAACACCTGTACCAATGTTCCTCTATTTCATGTGGGATGCCACCACAGCATGGCTTGACGACCAGTGTTGGTCCGCGCCTGGGATCTGAACCGGTGAACCTCAGGCCGCAGAAATGGAGTGTGGGAACTTAACCAGGCTGGCCCCTATGGGTCACTATTATTTAAATGACAAATGGAATTTGAGGTTAAATCATAATTTTTACAACACATATTTGGCCTTTAATATTCCCAGAAGATTGCATTAGTAGTAGTGGTAGCAGCACCAGTTTCTCAACACCCATTACTTAAGGGCTGAAGTCCAATTGCTCCCTTCCCATTACTTTTGTCTGTTCCCTTATTTGTGTTAAAATGCAAATATTTAGGAAGAATGGTCGTGGGCAGCAGATACAAAAGCTAAGACACAAAGTAGATAGGAAGACTGATGTCTACACCTGTCTTCCATGGGGGTCATGCGGCACAGTGGGAAGAAGCAGAGTATCTGGAATGAAACAGACTGGAGTTCTCATTCTGGCTCAACTGCTTCCCGGCTGTGGAACTTTGGGCAACACACTTAACCTTTTTGAACTTCAGTTATCACATCCGTAAAATGAAAATTCCTACTTTGTAAAGTTGTTGTGAAGTTTAGACTTAACAGACCTAAAACATTTGTTACAGCTCCAGACATATAGGACGTGCCCACATAGAGCTCTGTCCGTCTCAGTTCACAGCCTACCCAGGGGGTATGCAACACACAAGAAAGCCACCAGAAGATGCAGGGAATGGCTTTTCTTTTAAAGCAGCTTTGCTCAAACACACACACATCTTCTAGGCTACATTTTCACGTTTTCCTCTACTCACCTCTGATGGAATCGTCTACAATATAGCCGGATATTTGTGGTTCGTTGTCATACTCTTCTTCATAGTCATAGTCGAGACCCAAGGGCAGTTCGCTACTAGAAGGCATTTCACTCACAGGGGAGATCTCACTTCCTGAGGTCACCTCAAACCCATCAGCACTGTGGTCCCCAGAAAACGGTTCCTCTTTTCCAGAGTAGGTGTCATTGACATCCAATCCAGCAGCATAATGGGCTGTGGGAGGAAGAACAAGGGAAGAAAAGAAAAGGTAAAGCAGAGTGCCTTTCTCATCAGTCAGCTGAGTTCAGGAGAAATATTTACCTTCCTATATCAAAGCAGCTATTGCACATGTGCTATTGTTTCTGATTGAGTCACATATGAAAGCAACTCCACATTTTGCCAACAAGCAAACTCAGCTGTTCCAATTACAGAGCTTCTTTCATCAAGGTTTCCTTTTCCACACATAGTCTACATTAATTTCCACATCAAAAAAAAAAAAAATACTGCCGGGGCTGGCCCCTTGGCCGAGTGGTTAAGTTCGCGCACTCCGCTGCAGGCGGCCCAGTGTTTCGTTGGTTCGAATCCTGGGCGCGGACATGGCACTGCTCATCAGACCACGCTGAGGCAGCGTCCCACATGCCACAACTAGAAGGACCCACAACGAAGAATATACAACTATGTACCGGGGGGCTTTGGGGAGAAAAAAGGAAAAAGATAAAATCTTAAAAAAAAAAATACTGCCAAATAGGCAAATTAATCTAATTATTTAAGAGGAAATGTCTAAATATTCCCATCACTTCACAGACAAATGCATTCTTGTTTGCTAGAATGCTACCCGTCCCATTTCCATAGACAGGTTCTAGATATAAATATCAGATTTCCTTAACACATGCTCACATTTTTAAAAGATTAGAAATATAAAATGTAATATAAATGGTAGTTGATAATAACGATTCTTACTGCCATTGTGTCATTATTATTTTTCTGACATAGAGCAGAAACTGGGGACCAGGTAAGATTTGGGGCCCAGAGATTCAAGGCCCTGTTTTTTCTCTTAGGTTTCACTAAAACAGCCTCAGAGCGGGGCTTCTGACTTCTCCGTGGGACGCTGTGAGGACCCCTAGGAAGGTAAAGGTAAAATCACTAGGCAGAAGAGATGGAGAATTTGGACAGGAGGCTCAGCAGCCCCGGGTCCAGGACTTAACTCCTCTACTCTAGGATCTGCGGAAATCACGTCGCCTCTCTGGCTCTCGGTTTCTTTATCTGTAAAACGAAGGGTTTGGATCACCGCATCTCTAAGGTCTCCTTCAGGGGGGCTAAAGTAAAAGTACAGGGGTTCTCGGCCACCCTCTTCCTGACATGGAACGTCTGTGACACCTGCCGCTTTTCTCCTTCTTCCGGTGAGTAACCTTAGGTAGGAAGATACCCCGATCACCTCCCGCGGGACAGAGTTGGGGGTGCCAAAAGGCGGCTTTCGGTTTTTGGTTTTTGGGTGTTTTGGAGAAGCAGCAGTAAAATTCAAGAGGCGCCAGCTTCTGCCTGCCGTGGGAGAAGCGCCGGGCAGCTCAGAGCCGGGACGTCCTCACCTGAGCCGAGGATCAAGAGCGACAGCACCACCGGCGCCGGCGGCAGCAGCGGGGCTCTCATTGGTCCCTCGGCGGCGGCGTCGCGGTCTCTGGGGCAACTCGGCGGGAGCTGCGCGCTGGAGGGGGATGGGAGAGACGGAGACGGGGCTGGGCTGCGGTGCTCGCAGGCCCGGCCGGGCTCGGCTGGATGGGAGAGACAGAGACGGGGCTGGGCGGCGGTGCTCGCAGGCCCGGCCGGGCTCGGCGCGGGACTCAGCGCCCGGAGCTCGCCCCGGGACCTCTGGGCTCCGACTCGAGCGCAGGCACAAGGTGTGTGAACATCCCGGAGGCGCGGCGCGCACCTGCCGCTTTATAGCTGGGCGGGGGACCGCCACTGCCCGTGACGTCAAGGCCTGCGCGGTGGGTGGGGGCGGGCGGCCGCCCCAGAAGCGGTGCCTACCCCAAAACCACACACGGATGGCGGGCGCTCCACCTCCCTAGGGGACAGAACCGCTGGGAGGAAATGGAAATTAAACCCCTCGCTGCCAGCTGAAAAATCCCTGATCCAGAAGCGAGGGCGGGGGTGCAGTTGGGAAGCTCGTATCTGACGGTGAAAAGTCTCAATTTCTCCAACCATCTGAAAAACCTTCGTATACACTTTGGTAGATCTTAATATTATAACAGACAGGGATTCATTAGAAAAGTTCCATAGTAAGATGTAAAAGTACTCTAAGACCAAGAGTGACTTAAGAATGACAGCCAGATGTCTTTAACAAAGATAAATGAAGTTTATTATATGACTAGAGAGAGCGCCTCCTAATGAGGAGCTGGTTTATTCATGATGGGCAGTATCTCAACCAAGGGCTCTTTCCCACCCACCGCTGTGAAGTGGCCAGAATTTCAACCCACCTCACTTCCTATTTCTATATGTGGCCCAGGGTCCTCATCAAAATTAATGTTTATTGACCACTTATTATTGCCGAACTAGACGTTGAAAATATTACATACACCATGTCACTCAAAAACCTTGCTGGGGAAGCATCATTTTCTCTATTTTACAAGGAGGACAACTGGCAGCTTTACAAGGCAAGGACTTTACACAGCTGGTCATGGCAGAAGCCAGATGGATTTAAATTAATCTGACTCTAAAGTCTCTGTCCTCTCTGATAAAAGAATTTAGACTAAACTGATCTTTAAAAAGACAGTTTCTGGGGAGAACAAATACTTGCCTCCTAAAGGCATAATCCTTACCGGTAGCATATCGGCATTTGGATGAAAGGTGGTGCCCAAGCCTCTCAAATACCAAGATAAAAGGACCAGCTTCCAGGGCCTGTTTAGAACCTTGTAGAGCATTGAATCATGACAAGGAGTAGATAAAATGAAGGAAGGAAGGAAGGAAGGAGCTGCTTAATTTGACTTAACTTTGATATAGAGACAACTCTAGAACTGGATTTTTCTTAAGAGAAAAAAGCATTGTTCTAAGTGTTTTCTTGTCCTGAGGATACATATCTCTTCCCTGATTGTTCCAGTAAAACAGCCTTTTTAGGAATGTGAGTTAATGCATTTGCTGTAATTCTGGGAAATTTTTTTTAAAGCCGCTAACTTTTTAATGGCATATGGTAGTGAGTTGGCTAAATAATGCCATACATTTAGGAGGATGAAATAAACAGTTGTGAATCATGCCTTCTCTCCTGTTTGACATTTGTTGAGAGTAAACTTTGTGTAACCCACTTGTTTTATTTATTTTGCTGCAGGGGGACAGTAAAGAGGAAGATTAAACGATGACCAGCTCCTCTCTGCTCTCCAGAGCTCATTGTGGTGTGGTCCATTACACAGGAAAGTAATTCTGTTAGATCAGATAATAAGAAGGACTCTGAGTGCCGTGGAAGACAGGATGCTCTGTCATTTTGATTTTGCCTGTGGGTGTCATGGAAAGCTTTGTGGAAAGATGGAGAGGCGACTCAGTGGCGGTCCCAGCAGAAAGTTTAAATGAAAATAATACCTGACGACGAAGTGTTACCGAAAATGGAAAGTAAGACTAGAAAAATGGCACTGCCCTTGCAAGGTGAAGCCGGGTCCTGCATTGTCATCTTTTCTAGTGGATGAGGCAATTGTGATTCAGAAAGATTCAGAGCCTTGCCCACAGATTTCAAAAGATGATGGAGATTTCGTTTAGAGTTCAGGCTGTCAGCCTAAACGTTTGTACCTTTCTGCTCTCGTAGGTTTCAATTTTGTTCTAGTCCTGTTCTTCCCTTTCTCTTACTCTTTCTTCTTACTGAGGTGAGTACAAGTTGTTTATATCTGTTGTCAGAAATGTTTTGCTTTGTTTGAACTGAAAGTGGGCTCTTTACATTGGAAATTGCTTAGTCTCTTTCCCATTAGAAATGTAGAGGGTGGTCATTTGTGTTGGTGTGGAATATAACATAGCGTCATAGGGGCGGAATAGCTAGTGTTTAGTATAAGCTTTAGATTCAACCAATTGGGTTTTCATATACAAATTCTACCAGATACTAAGTTACATAATATTTAAAAGACTCAGATTCCTTATCTGAAAATAAGAATAAAGATACCTACTTGCTGTTAAGCAGATCAAATGAGAAAAGATAGATAAACAAGTAGCACAGATCCTAACATATGGTGAGTACTCAATAAATGGTAACTATTATTATTAACCTTGACATTACAATATTTACATTACAGTAATCACATTGAAGAACTAAGTGACTCTTAAAAATGGAGCTACTCACAGAGCAAGTGAAATAATCTCCTTCAATATTTTCAAGCCATGAACTTTGTACCTACTTCACATTAAGACTAACCATTTTGAACATTTTATGGTGCATCATAGGGCAACATGGGGCGTCATCACCATTGCATCACAATGGCAGCACCCCTTGATGACTCATGGCATTCTGGAATATACGCATGAGAAGGAAACCAACTCTGCGTAACTGTAGGATTCTTTACATGCTAAGCTGAGACAAGGAGGAACAATTTTAAGAAATCTAAGTAAGGAAGCAACTCTTGTTTATCCTGATAACTTGATGGTTTCCTCATCTAGTATGAGGTTAACGGCAACTCTAACGGCAAATGGCCCTAGCCAACCATTCATTTTGGTGTCTAGTATCTGGAGCATGATAAAATTTTATATGTATAGTGGAAGCAAACTTACTTTGAGTCAGCTAAAAGGTGTGCTATAGAACAAAAAGTATAATTCTGTGTTTGTTCGTATAATTGATCTTGAGTTTTTACAGCTAGTGCCAGGGTCTGAGTAAGTATTACACTATGGTCATTTTTATGAGTCAACACACAAACCCCCAAACTAAAATTAAGAAATTCTCTATAAGTAACATTTTCTATATTATTAACAAATGATTAGCTCCATTTAGATGTCTATAATTTTCTACTTTTCGCCTTTGAATGTATTCATGCTAAAGAATATACGATTTCCAGTTCCTTCAAAAAGAGGCCTTAAATGAACTTGCTTATTGGGTGCCTTGGCATACTAGTAAAATAAAATTATTTGCCCTTTATAGCCTTAACATGATGGCTTTTGTAGAACAAGAACTTAGCAGATGGGACTGAAGGCAGTGGATGATTTGCTACAATGGAAACTGAATGTCATATACAGTTAACTACATTTACACAAAAAACTGAATCCTCTAGGTCGTTCATTTACTCAGCCAATATATTTTGAGAACAAGATACTCTTCTAGGCACTGGGAATAGAACTTTGAATAGGTTGTAATGTCCTTGTTTTTAATGACCTTACTTTCTGTTAAGGGGGAACACATAATAAGGAAACAATACACAAAATAATTTTAGGTAGTGAGAAGTGCTAAAAGGGAAATAAAATGTGTGATATGGAAAATTTTGGATGGTGAAGGAAGATGATTAAAAAGAAATACAAGATAGACCCTATGCTTAAGTAGTTCATGGTTTCTTTCTAGAGGAAATGGATGGAAGGATAAAACAGAGAGGGTTATTCTATTGAACAATAACAGCAGTGTGGAAGAGCGGAGATAAGCACGGACAGGAATGAGAGTAGGATAGAGATAAGCATAGACAAAAAGAATGAGAGATGCTGAACAGACAGAGGCATTGAATTGTGCCTCAAAAATGTGGAGGATTTTAGGACATTGTAGAAGAATTCATTCTACTAATCATTTCTCAAACACTTGTCTTAGCACTGCTAGAAAAGAGCTCTCAGCTCTTAACTAAAGGTCAACTGATCAGAATCACCAGAGAACGTTTCCAAAATGTACACTCCAATCTCCCCTCTTGATTCAGGTTTGATGTGGGGTCCAGGCCTGTGTATTTTTTTTAAAGAACTTTCAAGAGTATTCTGATATGTGCCTCTCTCTGATTAAGACCTATTCCACTAGGGGATACGTGAGTGAAAACAATCAAGGTGCATTCAGAGAGATTGTAAACTGGTGGGGCTGTGCTTCATGTAGATGGACGTTTTGTTGGGAATGTGAAGGATGGAGAAATGAATTTCCACAGGAAGCATGTAAATAAGTGTAATGAAGACATTTATTTTACCTCTAAGAAACTCGTGTTACAAACTGATTCAAAGACTATCCCTTTAAATAGAAAACTACTTTAGTGTGAGAAAAATATGTCTGAATATATGAAAAAGAAAAAAATCCACTTTGCATGTACTTCTTCCGGAACCAATTTGGCACATAAATGGAATCATATCAACACCAAACTGTTGTGGCTGCTCAGTAACTCCATTCGGAATCTAAGATCAGAAAACAGGATGTCTGCAACCATGATACCATCAACCATCATAGGAAATGTGTCAAATTTTAGTGTGCTATTAATTCTTTATAAGTTTAGGATTTCAGGATAAGACTTGGCATTTTATTATTTCAGAAAAATAATGTATTGAAGTAAGGTGATTGAAGTAGTCAGAATCCTATGAAAGATTTTTGCAGACTATCAATTATAGTCATTAAATAATTATGTCCTTGATATTTTTATTATTTCCAAAAATCACTTTGTATGTACTTAACCTTTCTTTAATGTATTTCTACTTTCCTTATTTTCTTGCATTTTATTTTACAATTTATCACTCCAGTTATCACAACTTCAATATTGCGCGATGACCACTTTTTCATAGTTGCCAAAACCTTGCATTTGCCCTCTTGTTACCTAAAAGTTGACGGCATATGCATATCTCTAAGAATTAAATGATCCTATTATTAATGATCATATCTGATTTGTTTCTATAATGAGTTTAGGCAGTCTCTTAAACATTCATGCACTTTTAGCAAAGCGAGGCTACATTGTACATAGATTTTGTTGTATTTTCCCATGAACATGACGGGCTTTTGTTTCTGAGTTCAATGAGAATAGCAGTTTTTAAATATAGGTGAATAAATTACTAATTTGTTGAGTAGACCACTCCTGTACAGTCTATCCTAGGCAGAGATAGGTTAAATCACAAAGAAACTGGCCTTTGTATGTCATACTTCCCAAAACTTTCTGAATGTGTGTGCTAAAATTATGTGGCCAGAATAAGAAAAAGTATTTATAACTTAATATGGAAAATACAGGCACGTCTAGAACTCATAGAAAAAGAAGAGTTGAAAATATAGTTATAAATTTTATAAACATCGTGTGTCCCTCGGTATTTTTCCTGAAATCAATATTTTTGTCTTATATCTGGATTTATGTACTCCCAAATGATCTTGCTATTTGCAGATGTAATTTCACTCCTAGATTTCTTTCCTTCCATAGGAATTCCAAAAATCATTAGTTTTGGTCTCTTCTCAAGTTAGCAAACATTCCAACAGGATTCTTTAATGTCGAATTGCCAGATAACTTTGTGATTCTCAAGCGCTATCTTGTGTGACTATAAAGAAATATTTGGCTTTGCAGCAGTATAACTGGCCGGAACTAATTCTAGTATAATGGTGGGAGAGGGCTACTTACATGATAGGAAAAAATTTTAAAGAATGTTTTAAGGAAATACAAGTTTGGTCAAATGTTCCCATCTGAAAAACAATATTTACTAAAATTCTTACATTTATTGAAATAGAAAAAAATAGAAACTTTGGAAATATGTTTTACCTAAAATTACATCTTTGGGAAAATTCGTGCAGTTTGCACTTTTAAAAGTTATTTTAACTGCCAGATAGCTAAGGATATAATGACTTCTAAAAATTCCATGTTAAATTTTGTTTCTAAATTTGCCTAATTTGGAGATTTGAAGATATGCCTATACTAATTTATAAAATATGCTTCATTTTTTATTTTCCTGACAACAATATTTCAATCTGGACAAAATGATTAGTTACAATTGGATTTTCCTGGGAAAAACTAAAAGTGTATCTTCATTTCTGCATTTATAGATTTTGGGGGCTAATACACACACACACGAGGAAAGAAAAAAGAATAATAGTATAAGAGCAAGTCTACATTTTTAAAGAATCTGTTATTTTAAAGAGTAAGACAAGAAAGTTATATGGTCATATATTTATTAATATTTTTTGAATGTCTGAAACCTGTTATGTAAAAAATTAACAAAACTATGTACAGTATGAAACTTTTAATACTGTATTTACAAACACTTATGTACATATTATATATAAATATGTATTTATAGATATGCATGCATAGAAGCATTCTGAAAAGATATGTTAAAAATGTTAAAAATGTTTATCTTTGGTTGAGGAATTGCTTATCTGTATGTCCTAATATATGAACAAAAATCATGTATTACTTCTCTTTTTTTTAACTTAAAAGCCTCAATCCAGACAAGAGGATGATTTCCCAACAAACTGATTTAACATGATTTCTGTAATCAGTCACATCCGTTTTTCCAAAAGAGGATGTCAGTTGTGAAAGAAAATGATCATGTGAGCCGTCTGCTTTTCCCCACCCTTATTTACCCTTGTACACTTGCTCCCACATCTGTGCTGTCCTTTGCTGTGTGGTATGTCCAGGGAGGAGAGTGAGGTGGTTAAGGCTGTAGCATCTGAGTTTGAGACTCCTGGATTTTAGTACAGCTCTTCCCCTTACCAACCGGGGCCAGTTATGTAAATACTTTGTGGCTCTAGTTTTCTTTATTTTTTTAATATTTTTTTTTCTGCTTTATCTCCCCCAAACTCCCCCATACACAGCTGTACATCTTAGTTGCAGGTCCCTCTAGTTGTGGGATGTGGGACGCCGCCTCAACGTGGCCTGATGAGTGGTGCCATGTCCATGCCCAGGATCCGAACCCTGGGCTGCCGCAGCGGAGCGAGTGAACTTAACCACTCAGCCACAGAGCCGGCCCCCTCTAGTTTTCTTATGTTTAGAAAGGAGATGATAATAATAACAATACCTAAATCATAGGGCTCTTGTGAGGTTTAATTGCAATAATACATGTGAAACACTTGCAACAGTATCTGACCTTTCATAATCACTAAAATCTCTAATGTATTTTTATTATTATTAATATTGAGACCAGTAAAGAAACTACTAGGAATTCCAGTGAAACAAATTTCCAATGCATTTTGTAGACACAAATAAATATCTCAGCACTGTTATAACTGGTTTCATAACTTGAGAACCTCTGCTTACCATGACAGATAAGCCTGTAAGAATTTAAAATTGTTTTAGAATGATGAGGGCAACAAGAGTGAGCCCTGTTACTAAGGTCCTGTTTCAAATAGCTTGCACTGCTGACTCCAGAGACATGACATTTCCAGAGGGTTACTTGTTTTTAAATATCTAAAGGCTATATATAAGGATCCTCTTCTCAATTTTTCTTTTCTTTTTTTTTTTAAGCTGTGCAATGCAGTAGTTTTCCCCTGGAGGGATGTGCTCCAAGACCCCCAGTGGATGCCTGAAACTGTGGACAGTATTGAACGCTATATATACTATGTCTTTTCCTATACGTTCATACATATGATAAAGTTTAATTTATAAATTAGGCACAGTAAGAAGATTAACAACAATAATAATAAAATAAAACAATTATAACAATATACTGTAATAAAAGTTATGTGATAACAGAGAAGGCTACTAAGAGACTAACGGGCAAGTAGCATTCGTAGCATGGATGCCCTGGTCAAAAGGATGATTCACCGTCCGGGTGGGATGGAGCAGGACAGCGCAAGATTTCATCACACTACTCAGAACGGCGTGCATTTTAAAACTTGTGAATTCCTTCTTTCTGAAATTTTCCATTTAATATTTTCGGACCCAGGTTGATCTTGGGTAAATAAAACTGAGGAAAGGGAAACCAAGGATAAGAGGGGCTGCTGTATTTCCCTACCATGTGATGTCTTCGCACCAGCATTTCCTACAGAATCAAGCCCTTTCTGTTGTGAATTCGTTTGTTAGTGAAATTTATTGTTCACTGTAAACTAACTCAGTCAACACCAAAGTAAAAGGGAGAGCTATTTTTTCAATACGAATTACCACACCAATAATTTTGTTATAGACTCCACTATATCCAGTCTCATCTCTTTCCTTAGTAACGGAACCCTGATATTGTCTAGACTGATAATATGCCCAGCTAAAATATAACATTTCCCAGGTTTTCTTGAAGATATGGTGGCCACATGCCTAAGTTCTGCCAGTGAGGTTTAGTGAACTGTAAGCGGAAGTGATGTGTAGAATTTCCAGGAAGGCTTCTTGAAGGGAGCTGGTGAAGGTGGGAGCCACACTCCTGTTCTTCTCTCTTTACTCCTTCCCAGTTGCCTGGAATATGGACACTTGGCTGCATCTCCAGGAATCATACTGGACCATGAGTCAACTTGAATCTGGAAGGCTTGTGCTAGAATAGTGGAAGAGAAAGACAAAAAAGAGCCTGAATTCCTGATTTGGAGCTGCTACACCAGCCCTGTACTCTTTACCTTCAGGCTTCTTTTATATCGGGGGAAAACCTTTTATCTTGTTTAAGCCACTATTGTTTTAGGTTTTCTGGTATATGCAGCTGAAGCCAATACTAAATAATTTGGCATCAGACACTCCGCTGTATTCATTATGATATTCCCTTCTATGTCCATGCCCTCCAAAGACCACCAGGAACACAGCTGAACAACTTGCAGCTAGGGAGAATGTCCACCATCGGAAACCGTGGGTCTCTTGTTAAAAGATAGTGTAGAGTAAGCATTAGAAAGGACCTAGAGGATTTGGGCTTGTGTTAGGTGGTTTGAGGAGGGTTGGAGGAGCGACATTTTGCTGTGGATTGAATGCTGTCAGGAAGCGGGCATAATTCAGCGACTGGGTATCTTAATAAGTCTTCTATAGAAGGAGAGAGGCTAAAGCTGTCACTGTTAAAGAATCTGCAGTCACCCATAGAAGTCAGGATAGGAGGATATTTGGTCACTGTTGTGGCTTGGCCGATGTTCATGTCTTGTCTGTGTTCAGACATGATCATGGAATGGTCTTGCTTTTGCTGTAATCCATCATGGCCACAGAGTGGCCTTGTTTGATGTTGACATTCTGTAAAATTGCTTATGTTCAATAGGAGAACATCAAGGCCAAGATGACAGTACCACACCAGCCCCAGGATGTCAGGGACTACTTTTTTCTTTCTCACCTGTCACAATGCTTGGTGCAGGATAAGGGCTCAATTAATTTTGGTGGAATGAATTGAATGAATTAACAAACGTTTAGTAAACAAATCAAGAACATCCATTTACTATCTCTATTTCACAGTCACCAAGATAATATTTAAATGAACTTACATCATTTTTTAAAATAAATTTTTTTCACATCAGAAAACGTTGTAGTGATTAGGTTAATATGATTACTAAAGCAACGTGAAAGAGATATTTGAAAAGCTACTGAAAATGAGAATTAACTCTACCCAACATGGATAATTTGTAGCACTAGGGGCAGAGATGTATTCTCTTCATCTGTTTTTCACCCTTAATTCCTAGCACATCTTTATATATTGGATTTTCTCAGTAAATAATATTATTTATCATTGTATACAGGTCCTGAGATAAAGAATAGAAATCCATTAAGTGTTTCCTACACTAAAAAAATACTCACAATTTATTGTTAATTCTGAAACTGTTAGTTTGGGTTTCTTCTTCCTTTACAGTGAAAGGCGCCTCTGACTAGAGAGAATCTTTAAGTTGCAAATATTTTCGTGTCATTTAGATAACATTTATCTAGCATTTATGCTCGAAGCATTTGATAAATTTCACCTCATTTGGTCTTTATAAAATCCTATAAAGTAAGTGTTAGCATCCCCATGTAACAGATGAGGCAATCAAGGGTTCAGATAACTTGCTGGAGGCCATGCATTTATTTGCTAGAAGTAGGACCCAGACCTAGTCTCTTTAACCCAAAGCCCAGCATTTAATCACTATTACATGAAATGACTAGCATAGCCCCATAGCACTAGGCATACAGTAGGTGCCAAACCAATGTTTTAAAAAGGAAATTAATTGCTTGATAAATGAAACAGTAGTGATACCATAGTGTAAAAGATCTTAGAAATAAATTGACCTCTGAGTTTTTAATTAATAGAGCAGAGCAGACATGTGAAATAACTCTAAATGATCAAAATTGCTCATAGGCCTACAAGACATCGACTGTTTTAATAAAACCGAAGGACAAAAGTGCCATCAGAAGGGAGATTTAAGAAGGCTGAAGTTGGCTCCGTCCATCTGAAGATGTTTCCAGGAAGGGTCTTCTCTGGCTGAAGGAGTCCATCTCTTTTATTCTGTAGCTGACACATCATTATTGAAAAATTAGATATGTCCATCTCACTCAGTCCAAGGCCATTGCAACTTTCTGCTTAGAATTTCTCTTCTCTAGTTTCCCAAGGTCCATGCAGGCCAGAAGGATTCCTGTAACCAGGCACATCAGCAGTCACAATTCTCACTGTAAATTACTAAATTGACATGTGGATTTCTTCCTCACTCTATGCAAGTTTGGTTAGATCACCTCTGAAAGTCAGCTTCGTCTTTCAAGAACGGCCATGACGGTGTTCTGAACCGGCAAGTCATTTGTTCATTCATTCATTAATTCAACACCTACTACCTGTTATGTATTATTATGTATTACGTATTATCATGTATCACCTGTTATATTCCAGGCACCGTGATAGGCCTTAGGGATACAAAAATGAAAAAGATAATTTTTTAAAGCAATTTATAGTGCAGAAGTAGATACAGATGAGAAGCAAACTATTACAATGGACTGTGATAGTGGCATGATAGTAACTAAAAGACATGGTACTCTGAGATCTACATAGTATGGGAATGTAGCCTAGACTTAAAAGAATCAGCTAGACTTCTTGGGAGAAATGACATCTGGGAAGGAGAAGTTGGAGTAATTATATGAAGAGTAGATGATTGTGCATGTAAGTTTATGGTGGGAGTGAGGGTGAGGATGAGAAGAATGCTAGTGTTTTAAGTAAAGGCAGCAGCATTTGCAAAAGCTGTATCTAATCAGGAGCCAGGGACTAGCTGCTCACAGAGCTCTGTCTATTAGTTGACTGGGCCACTGTCATCAGCCTTACAAAGTTGTGATGAAATAGATATGACTCTTAAGACATATTTGATGTCTCATTCTTGTAATAACAAATACCCTTCTTCTGTGACCTCTTTTCTTTGTTACAAACCACATGAACAGACAGGAAGCCAAAGACCAGGCAGTCAGTGGCGCTCTTCTGTACTTGTTCCTCTGTGACATCATCTTGTTTTGTTTCCTCATGTTTTGAGAAAGACTGTTACCTACCAAGAACTGTTGCTGTGGCAGTTCAATTAAACATGAGTCATTCCGGAGGCCTTAACATATGTAGCACCCTTCATGCATTCAAGAGTTCTCAAAATGTGTACTGTTTGCAAATGACACGTAATTCAGGGATCTGGAGCCTGAAGTCGGACACCTCTAATATTATTTTGTAAAATTTGTAGGAGGAATCAAAGAATGACTTTCACAGCGCAAGCTGAAGAAAACATTCTCAAGAACTTCAACATGGGAAAGGGAAATTTTAAAATAGAATAATATTGAGAACAGTGCAGAATAATAGGGAATATCGACATGTCCTGCATATGAAAGCTGAGGCGTGTGTCGTCTGTTGTTGATCTGCTGTCTCCTCAACACAAGGAATGTCAGTGGTGGAGAAGGACAGTGAGAAGGTGATTCTCTGTCATCTCCTAAATCATTAACATGTTCCCTTATAGCAACCACGTATTTGTTTTAAGGATATTTTCCCTCCAACTTCTTATATACTCAATGTCCAAAGCATATCTTTGAAAAAAACAAATTCAAAATGCTTTGTTTATGAGAGTAAAAACTTTTAGCAAATATAAAACCAGAGAACTCATAGAACTGAGCTTCCTTAAATTCTTTTTGGAATATCCGTGAATAAAAATGACTAGATTACAGAATTTAAAAAAAGTTGTTTCATTCATTTCATTGTTAAATTTTCAAAGTAATTGTTGGACATGTTTAAATCAGATCAAGAATAAAAGTGTCCATAAAATGTCCATAAAATAATTCACAAAGACCTTCTGCCCCTACCACCTCCCCCAGTGCCATTTCTCAGAGGTAACCACTGGTGTCTATTTGGTTTTGGTTCTTCTGGTGGTTATTATATAACTTTATATAATACGGCTGTAGCTCCATTCTTGACTTATCAGTTTTAGAGATTATTTAGTTCCCCCAAAGAAGGAAAAGAAATATAATAGTTAATACTGTCTCCCAATCCCATCTGGTTTCCAATTTTTGTAAGCTATAATTATAGTTTTCTTTATTCAGTTGCCTTTATGACCATAAACAATGCCCTTAAAACACTGTTTTGAATTTATTGACTTTATATGGAAAATATTGACTCCCTCCAAATAAAAAATAGAAGTAGGTTGACTTTACTCTTTCACTTTTCACTTCTTCTTTTTTTGCTTGAGGAAGATTCACCCTGCACTAACATGTGTGTCTATCTTCCTCTATTTTGTATGTGGGATGCTGCCACAGCATGGCTTGATGAGTGGTGTGCAGGTCCATGCCTGGGGTCCAAACCTGTGAACCCTGGGCTGCTGAATCAGAGTGCATAAACGAAATCACTGTGCCACCAGTCCAGCCTCCACTTCTTCTCTTATTAATCTCTTTCCAGTGGTTATTTTATTACACTAGCCTTATTCTGTTTTATAACTTTGAAATTCAGTTATGTCAAATAGAACAATACATTCAAATATGTTCACATTATGACTATCATGTAATTTTGCTTTTTTGTATAGATAATTTAAAAATTGGAAATTAATAGTGTCTGCCATCTTCCAAGCATCTCTGCCCATCAGTCTATCCCAAAGTGTCTTGCTGTTTAATTTCCTTCACCTCTTGCAGGTAATATTCAGCTGCTACTCTTTCTTTTACCACGTCGCTCTCCTTCATGTTCTCCCATTTCAATTTTTCTTTCCCTGGAGTATCTCCTCAAATAAACTGTTTAACGTAAGAGTGTATGAGCTGTTATTTGCCCAAGTTCTTATATATCTTAAAATGTATCTTTTTTTTACATTTGATTGATAGTTGGCTGTGGATCAACTTCTAGTTTCAAAATTATTCTACTCAGAACATTGTAGTGACTGTGTCGTTGCCGTCTGTGCTCAGTGTGGCTGCCGAGACGTTCACCATCACCAGCCTGGTTCTCCTCTCAGGACACCTTTCATTATCCCTGTGAAAGCTTTCAGGCTTCTTCTCAGAAGGCATATGGTTATGAATTTTAGATATTGTTTTTAAATCAAATAGGAGATTGGCATTCTATTCTAATATGGATTGTTAACACTTGTAAGTGTAAGTAAATTTAAGTTTTCCAGCTATAAATAATTTTAATGAAATGTTAGTACAATAAATAAAAAAGCTTAATAATGCAGACAATGAAATGTAGAAGGGCAGAGTTAAAATTTCTTGATGGATCTTTAAGTGGGAAATGTGTTATGATGCATTTTTTCCATTTTTATCATCAAATTCTATACGAACAAAAGCATATTTATAATGTATCAGTAATTATGCAAAAGAAGTGTTAACAAAGAAACAGCACTTGGTGATCCATTCTCTAGCTTCAGTATCACTGTCACCTCTACGATGTTAGGAAATCGTTTAAGATAGATTCCTAATCACATGTAATGATTTTTTTTTTTCTCAAATGACTGCTGTCTAAACGACTGACCGTCACATTTATTGGCTTTTTTCTACATGTTTCTTCATTCGTTTCCATCACAGAGCTTTAACTGGCTTCAAAAGGAGCTCCGTGTAAGAAGGAACTATGTGGGATACAAAGAAAGAGCCAGACTTGGCCTTCTGTAAACATGCCGTGTACTATTTCTGACTCATAACCATTTTGTTGACTGTTTACTTTCCCTGTTGTCAGCACTGTGGAGCTAACACCAACGACTTGGAAGTGAGTTACACGCTATTCTTAGTTTATTACGGCCAGCACTTGATAACTTGGGGACTCATTATGTACTCTGTGAACTGGTTTCTTTTCTCTCCTGTGGCCTGGAATATGGCCTTGTGCTGGAGCATTAGATGCTTTAAAACCAGAACTTTCATCACAGTGTCAAAGTGTGAATAAGGGGAATGAGGAAAGTACAAAATTCAGCCTGCACGTGTGATACTTAACTCAGGGTAGAAGATTTGACCAATCTCCAGTGGGCATAGAATTCTATTATCTCTGTAGTATTTTCTGACTTTTAAAATTCTTTCATATTAGAGCAGAAGCTTACACTTTTGGCTAAAGTGTTAGTAGAGATGATAATTAGTCAAGAAAAAAGATACCTTGATTCTTCATGGAGAGGGTCTAACAATTAAAAGGGCTTACACTCTTTATTTTTCTTTAATATATATGTTCATCTAAGTAATACAGAATATGACGAATCACCAGGGAAATTCAAATCAAAACCACAGTGAGATATCACCTTACACGTGTTAGAATGATCATTATCAAAAAGACAGAGATAAGTGTGACGAGAATATGGAGAAAAGGGAACCCTTGTACATTGTTGATTGGAAGGTAAATTTGTGCAGCCGCTGTAGAAAACAGTATGGCGGTTCCTCAAAAAGTTAAAAATAGAACTACTATATGATCCAGCTGTCCCGCTTCTGGATATGTGTCAAAAGGAAATAAAATCACTATCTCAAAGAGAAGTTTGTACCCCTATGGTCATTACAGCATTATTTACAATAGCCAAGACACAGAAACAACCTAAGTCTCCATTGATGAATGAATGGAAAAACAAAATGTGATGCACACACACACACACAAACACACACACTGGAATATTACCCAGCTATAAAAAAGAAGGAAATCCTTCCATTTGTGACAACATGGATGGACCTTGAGGGCATTATGCTAAGTGGAATAAGTCAGACAGAGAAAGACAAATACTGTATGGTCTCATTGCATATAGAGTCTTAAAAAGTCAAATTCATAAAAACAGAAAGCAGAATGTTGGTTGCCAGGGAATAGGAGTGGGGGAATGGGGAGATGTTGGTCAAAGGGTACAAACTTCCAGTGATAAGATGAATAAGTTCTGTCCATTCTAATATACAGCAAGGGGACTATAAAAAAATTAAAATTAGATAAAATAATACAGAAAAATGAAATAACTGTCAAATAATATAAGCATTATTGAATAGTGGATAAGAACCTGGTTTTGGGGTGAGAGACTGTTTTCAAATCCTGCTTGGTATTGCCTTGGTATTGCTACTTACTATGCATGTGACTTGGAAAGTTACTTAATGTTTTTTTTTAAAGACTGGCACCTGAGCTAACATCTGTTGCCAATCTTCTTTTTTTTTCTTCTCCTTCTTCTTCCCAAAGCTCCCCAGTACATAGTTGTATATTCTAGTTGTGGGTCCTTCTGGTTGTGCTATGTGGGATGCCGCCTCAGCATGGCCTAATGAGTGGTGCCATGTCCGCTCCTAGGATCCGAACCAGTGAAACCCTGCGCCGCAGAAGCAGAGCGCGTGAACTTAACCACTCAGCCACAGGGTGGGCCTCTACTTAGTCTTTGATTGCCTCAGTTTACCTATCTGCAAAATGGTGGTGTTATTTTGTCTCAATGGATAAATGTGAAGGTTAACTAAAAAAAACCATTAAAGCACTGTGTTTGGCTAATTGTAAGCACTCAAACAGTATATTTTTCTTTTTGTTAGCTGCTTTTCTTTCTGTTCTTTTGCCTGAAACACATTTTCTCACCTTTGACTACCTTGTATTCAGCCTTCGATTTAGACACTAATTCTCTAAGGAAGACATCCATGACTTTTGCCCCAAATCCAAGTTGCCTGTCCATTCTACATATGTCCAAGGCACCCTGTATTTCCCCAGCCATACTGTACCATTCTACAATTCCCTCTGACTGCCATGTGTTCCTAATTGCACAGAGATCTTAATGAGAGCAGAAGCAACCCTTAAATGGAAGACTTTATTTCCCCAAGACGTCCCCATATTCCATATGAGTATCCGTATGGAAATCAATGAACTATGACTTATTCTTACATCACACATGAAAATTAATTTTACATTCATCCTAGATCTAAACATAAAACCTAGAACCTTAAAACTTCTTGAATTGCTCTGTCTAGTATAGTAGTCATTAGTCACATGTGTCTATTTAAATAAAATTTAGAAATCAGTTCCTCAGGCACATTGAAAGTGTTTAATAGCTGGATATGTCTAGAGGCTGCTGTTTTGGATAGTGCAGTTATGGAAAAGAGTTCAATCATCAAAGAAAGTTCTACTAGTCTGTGCTGTTCTAGAAGCAAATATATGAAAATATCTTTATGACCTTAGTATAGGCAAAGCTTTTCTGGACAGGACACAGAAAGCACTAAATAATAGAACAAAAAGTTGCTATTTTGGACTTCTTCAAAATTTATGAGTCTCGAGTCACCATTAAGAAAATGAACAATCCACAGACTAGAAAAATATATTTATGGCACATATATCTGACAGAGTTTGTATCTAGAATATATAAAGAATTCAATCAAAATGACAATACAAAAATGAATAACCCAACAAAATAATGAGTAAAGACTTGAAAAGGTAGTGCACAAAGAAAATATGAATGGGCAACATGTGAAGGAAATGATACTGGATATCATTCATCTTCAAGGAAATGAAAAGTAAAACCATAGTGAAGTACCATTTCACACCCATACAAATGGCGAGAATTGAAAAGACTAACAATACCAAAGGCTGGTGATGATGGAGAGCAACCAGATCTCTTCTACATTGCTCATAGGAGAGTAAAATGGTGCAACTACTTTGGAGAACTGCTTGCAGTTTTTAATAAAGCTAAATAATATATTTCGCTTTTGAGCCAGCAATTCCACTTGTATGTATTTACTGAAGAGAATGTGCAAGGCTATTCACAGCAGCCATATTCGTAATTACCCCAAACTGGAAACCACCCAATATCCATCAACAAAAGAAGAAAGAAGCAAATTGTGGTATGTTTGTATAAGGGAATGCTACTCAGCCATAAACAAGAATCATATAGACAATAACATGGCTGAACCTCAAAATCATTAAATTTAGTGAAAGCAGCCAGATACAAAAGTTTCAATAGAGTTTATTGTTTCAATTATATGAAGTCCAAGAATAGGCCAAAAGAATCTATAGTGGAGTAATTGAGAAAGCAGACGCTCTAAGAACAGATGAAAGAAAGAATTGATTAGAAAGGGAAGTGAGGAAATTTCTGGAGTGATAAAAACATTTTATATCTGGTTTTGGATGGTGGTTACATGGATGTAGTACCCATGTCAAAACTCATCAAAATGAGGTCACGGGTCCAAAGCAACACTCCACAGATCCAAAGCAACACTCCAAACATGGGTCCAAGGCAGGAAGAGCAGAAATTCAGGATCTCAGTTGGATGAGCAAGATAAAGTTCTAATTATGGGAACCATATAAGCATCTAGTTACCATAATCAGGGAGGGCTGAGGGAGGCACCAGGCAGAGAAGGACCAGCAGCAAACATAGCTTGATGTTGAATCACAATACAGGGGACTGAGGACACTTTAAATCTCTTCAACCTCACTAAAACCACAACTGGTCCTAGTATATGGGACAGGGATGTGGCTGGTAAAGAGAGTGGCCGTGAGAGCAAAGAGCCAGCCAGTTGCATTGGGACTTTAAGCTCAGATCGCACACTAAAATGGCTGCAGTCACACTTGAGGTACCAATCACTCCCGCTCCACCTCTTCTTTTCTTGAGAGCTGAGTGGTGGGAATGAGGTTACTCTACTCCTTTCCAAAGTTTTCCTTTTAAAACTAAGTTTCACCTCCTTCTTTTCTCCTCCTACCTCATCCTCTCCACATCCCGTACCCCAACTTCTCCCTAATCTTACTTGAAGATATGAGTATTTCCTTAAAAAGTTAGAATGAGAGCAAAAAATTCTCCTTGTTGTTCAGCAAAGACCATAAAGAGAAAACTGGAGGCCAGAAATTGCGTGAAAGAAGAGTGATATCTGTGGTAAGAGAGAAACGTAAAATCTAGATTAACACTGAGCCAGATATTTTGGTGCCAGATGTAAATGGAGGAAAAGTAGTTCTCTGTTTAGCCTCATTTTGTGCAATAGGTGATATAGATGTCCATATCAAACTAAAAAAGATTTTAGAAAAATGACCGTCAGAATCCTGGTGCCCAGAGCCTTAATATATTTGTTTTCTTCTTTCCATCATCCCTTCCTTTCTTCCTCTCTCTCCTCCTCCTCCTCCTTTTCCTTCTTCTTCTTCTTCGTAGTGGTGATGATGAATTAAGTCAAAGTCACAGTGGAAATGAGACCTCAGGGAGAGGAACATGTTTGTGAGGAGGCAGAAGAAGTGAATGATCCATGTTGTCCTCCATATTTCAAGGAAGTCTATCATTGCCACAAGCTATCATATTTCGATACTGGATATGGTGTGGAGTAAGGAGTGAGGACAGTAGTAACAGGGTGGCTTCCTTTTTCATACGTCATTGCCCTTCTGGAGCATCAAGGTATTGCAGAAGGCATTAGCTTTGGAGTCAGGACTAGCTTTAGTGCTAAGTTATGTAATCTTGAACAGGCTATTCAAAACTCTTTTAATCTCTGTTGCCTCATCTGGTAAATAGGGCTGACAAGAAGTATTTTATAAGGTTGTTTGAGGGCTGCGATTGTACCTCATCTGTGGTAGACAGGTTTGGATTTGGTGATGGTTGCCTCCCTTCTGTGTCCGGCACCTTTGGACAGTTCATTCTCTCCCACGTCACCATTGTTTTCTTCATCTTCAACAGAGAAGTAGGGTGAATGTAAGATGACTCTTGGTAACAGAAATAAAAACATTTTCTGTTTATAAAGTACTTCACAGCGTACAAGTCTTTTCCTATGAGTAAATTAAGAGCATCTGGGGAAAAGAAATGAGTAAGCAGATGAAAGAAGCCTCAGAACCTATTCATCTTCTGGGTTTCGGCTCATAGAAGGGCCAGTCTGTGTGTTAGCCTCACCAAGAAGTTTCTGCTTTAGCTTGTTTCAGTTTTCAAGTGACTCTTTAGAAAGTTGCAATATGTAAGCTTTACTCATTGCTTTCAATGAAGTTATTTTATCAGTATAATTTTATCAGTATAATTTGCATCAAGTGTTTGTTTCATTCGCTCATTATTTAATAAATATTTAACATTAATGAATATATTTTAACGCACAATGTGCTTTAATAGACATTGGAGAGGAGCAGTGAACTAGACACGTGAGCTCTCTTGTCTTGTTATAATGGAGGGATACAGACAATAAACAAGTAGATAAATAAAGACAATAATTTCAAATGTTAATAAGATTATGTAGAAAATAAAATGAGTTAGAGAGGGCTGGAGTGATCGTGACTACTGTGTATTGAGAGGGTTCGGGAAGTTCTCTTAGGGTATGCGTTTGAGCTTGGATGAATGATGATGAGACAACCATGCAAAGATCTAGGAGGACAATGTTCAAGGCAGAGGGAATAGCAAATGCAAAGCTCCTGAGGCTGGAATTATTTTAGGGCATAATATCCTGTCCTAGGAGCCCTTAAGAGCGAGCATACAGTGGGACCTACAGTCATATGGAATTATGTGATCTGTGAAGAAGGTAGAGTCACAAACACATCCAGCCACCTAGTCCCAACTGAAAAGAATGGGCTAAGATCCTTTCTATATCCAAGTTAACAGTTTGTTATCACCTCTTATCCACAGGGAGAACCAGGTTCACGTGTCCCCAGAAAAGATTTTGCGAATAACTTAATATACTGAGTTCTGTTAAATTTTATTCTTTGACTTTTCCTACCATTTGAGGAAGTATCCAGAAGAATGTAGGGATGGAAGAGTTTTGTTGACATGCCCTCCTCTGCTCTCACCCCCACTTCCTTTCTTACTCTCTACAGAGACAGCCGTGACATCCTGCAAGGATAAAGAGATGATGTATATCTTCTACCACCCACTTAGAAATAGTTTGGTGTCGTTGGCCACAGTTGTTTTCTCTCGTCCCCACCCCCATCTCTAGCCCTAACCACCCTTGTGAGAACATGGAAACTCATTTTGGAAAATGTGACCTAATGGTCCTCAATGTTAACATTGCTTATCCTTGGGTGGTTATATTAAGGGTGATTTTTTTCTTCATTGTATTCTGCTATGTTCAATTGCTTTTTGCAAAAAAATATAAAAAGTTATAGCTTTCTTACTTTTAAAAGATATGTTGTCTTATAGAACTAGACAGAATCAGAAAATGACCTTTACTTTTTCGAGTGGCTGTATCAGCCCCTAGCTGTGACATGCTAAAAAAGGGGCATTTAAAACTGGAGATGGCTGAAGAGCCATATTTTTTACAGGTTTACCTCATTTTGACAAACAGCATAGGTGGAAATCTTTACTCAAAAAAGAGATAAAGTGGTGGTGAGCAGGTAGGAATAACTACTTCCTTTTCTTTATTTTAAAGCATTCTTCAGAGAACTATTTTCAGTAGCAAAGATATTGTAGTGCATTTAAAATAAGTTTGATTCAGTCACAAATGTTAAGGACATCTCTAGCACAAAGGGCATTAAGCGTGCTGGGTGTAGCAGGGGCTGGGGATAAGATAAACAGTTTGAAAAAGGATGTGATATCACTCCTCTCTTTAGGAAAGCATTTCTCTGTCTTAGAGTTAGAGCTCCAGGCAGAGGAAGCGGGAAGGCGGGGAGAAAATGGACCGGTTCCAGAGGAGAGGATGGGTCATGGAGAACGAATGAGTCAACTGGCATCAGAGGGTGTGTAGAGAGGGGTTGAAGAAGAGGGAAGAAAGGAAGCAGTGGGGCCTTTGAACGCCCTCGCTCCCACATCTGTGTACACGCATCAGGCTCTGGGGGTACATGAACAATCCTAGCATCCTAAAAGAGTGACTGTGTTCCCCAAGCCACCAAATCACTGCCAGAAACCGGCTTGGCTCTGGGGGAGAGTCTGACACACCAAAGTTAGGGAGGTGATGAGAGTCGAAGAATCACTGCCATAGACAAGCATTGTAAACTGTCAGCATTTTGGTCTTCTGTTTAGAAAGGTTGGGAAGGAAATGAGAAATCATTTCTTCAAGAGAAGAAATGTAAAGAAAGCTGGCGGCATTTAGTTGTAGCAAAAGAAGCTGTTACCTCTGTTGAGATAGACTTATCTCAAACAACCTTTTTCAGTTGTTTTAAGGTATCCCAAAGGTCTCTCCATATCATCTGTGTGAGGTGTTTTAAGTTCCTAGTGGACACAGATGGGCGAAGGACCATTGTTTATGTCTGCACCTCAGGCCTCTGGCATATACACCTGACATTTGCCCCAGTCTTTCACCATATCTCGTTTATCATTTTAGGTTCCCAGTATTAAAAATTCTTTGAATTTATGTACCACTTGATATTCTAAAGATCTTAAAATTCTTTACAGAAATTTTTTACTTAATGCTTATGCACTTTTAATTAAACAAATGGAAACACTTTCTAAATTCATATACTAATATATGGCTATTAAATCTTATGTACCCACATGAAACAAATAAATGGACAAAATAAAAATATTACCTTAGTCCTTCTCACATTAACGTTCTTGTTTTTTTTTTCTTTTTAGCTAACATCCATTGCAAATCTTCCTCTTTTTGCTTGAGGAAGATTCACCCTAAGCCAACATCTGTACCGATTTTCCTCTATTTTGTATGTGAGTCACTGCCATAGCATGGCCACCAACAAGTGATGTAGGGCTGTGCCCGGGAACCAGACCCGGGCTGCTGAAGCAGAGTGTGCCAAACTTAACCACCAGGCCATGGGGCCAGGCCTATGTTCTATCTTTTTGACACTGCTTCTTCTGAAGTAAATAAAAAATTTTTGGAAATAAAATAAAAAGACTTTGATTTTACCATCCTTATAGCTTCTAGAGTAAGTGAGCTATTAAGCCATAAATGAGATTATGTTACTCTATAACTAGAAGGTCTTCCCATTGGAGGGAAAAAAAAAAACCCAACAAATTCATTATGGCCAAAAGAACTTCTGTGACCTGGCCTCTGTGATCTCCCTCACCCACACTTGGGAGGCGTAATACACCATGATTTATACCTAATTGTCTTAAAGTAGTTAAGAACGCATTCTGTTACAATAAAAAATATTACTAGATAATAAATTAGGTGGTCACTCCACTCCAACCTCATTTTTTTTGCCCCTTAGGGTCCCTGCCCAAGACATCTTTCCTGCTTGGAACACATTTCTCCTCCCCTACGTGTGGTTAATATTTAGGCATCATCCAAGTCAACTGAAACTCACTTCTGCACACCCCAATATGAATTGTTTACTCTCTTTCATTACATTCTTCATCGCTCATGTCACAATTTGTGATGATGGATTTATATATATGTTTATTTCTGTAATATTTGTCTTCTCCATGGGACTCTGAGGCAGGGACTGGACTGGTATTCAGTTGATTCTCACTACTACGGCCTGTAAGGGCTGCTGTGTATCTGGTTATTCCACCATGGATACCCACTGCCTGAAACATAAGAGGCCTCAATATATTTGTTCAATAAATAAAAGAATGACAGTCATAGCATGCCCTCATGAAATCAATTCTCCCGAATTCAATTAATTCAGCCTCTGTTGAACTCTTACTCTTTGTAAGGCATGACCAGAGTGGTTTAAGAACCATCAGCATCAGCATCAGCTGGTGCTTGATAGACTGAATCTCGGATCCAAACCTGCTGAATCATAATCTGCTATTTAACAAGAAACCCATGTGATTCCAATGGCACATGAAAGTCTAAGTGCACTAAGTTAGTGCACATTTATGTAATAAGCATGGAAAAATAAGAAGCTAAATTACTACTCACATTTTCTTCACTTTTAAGCAAGCTTCATGGTCTACCAAATGGGCCAATTCCTATTTTAAAGGTGGGTGAAAATTTTGTCAATTATTCTGAAATTCGCACATGCTATCCCTGCTCTTTCTTGTAAATCATATAGCAAAAGAGATAATCCTGTTAGAAAGTTTCTGATTTCCTGTCTTGGTGTGTTGTCCTAATCTAAACAAGAACAGTCAGATTTGAGGTCTAACATAAAATAAACATAAAGGTACACAGAGTATTGAAATTCTACGATGATTTTAAAACAAGTAAAATTATCTCATGAAAAGAATACTAGAGATTTAAAGCAAAATCATAGTGATACAAAATAAACTCATTCAAGTTAGTGACTCACATATCATTTATGCATGTCTTCAAAGGTCCAGTGGACTCTCACATAAAAAGAATTTTTGCCTTTTACTTAATTCAACAGAGTCAATTGATTTCCTGTTAATCAAGATTTTGAAACCTCAACTGAGGTTTACTTTAGAATAAACAAGGACATTTTGGGAGGACCCAGGCCAACATCCGGAATGCCAGAGGTGATCAAGTGAACTTTGATTCAAAGCAAATAACGTTATAAATTCCATAGCTGATGGGGCATTCTCATTGACTGGGGAGCTTTCTCTGTCAGCCTGACTGCCATAAAGAGGGCAGAGAGAGCAAACTCATTTGCTCATGCCAAGGCATGTTTAAGCTTAGCATTTAGCATGCTAGGTGGCTGCTAAATACAAATCTTGAATGTTAGGCAAATCTTAACATATATGGTTATCATTGTACTCATTAAAATTTTTTACTCAGAGTGTTGAAAAAAATAAGGTAAGCCACTAATTTGTCTTATAAGATCCCAAACTCAGAACCTAAAAACACGAGGCCCTATGGATTACTAAACTGAGTATTTGATTGCAGTGTCTACTGATGACGTAGGATGCTTTAGCTTACTTCCCTTAGATTCTGTAAATACCCAAAAGAACAGAGAAGAACCATGTTTCAATGAATGTAAATTCAGGACAATCCCCAAGTGTAGACATATCCAAAGCTTCTGGAAGGAACAAGAGACCTGTGGGAGGCTCCAATATCGCCAAAGCAATGCAGTGTAGAGGTAAAGGCGTAGGCTTTGGGGTGAACAGGACTGGACTCAAATCATCGTACCCATCACTTGTACGAAGCCTCGTTTATGAATAAACAATAATAATTACCTCAGAAAGATTTTAAAGGATTAAATCAAATCATCAGATAATACATGAGAATTACTATTAACAATGAAAATAGGACAATAGAATTAAAACAAAACTACCAGAAAAAACATTAAGCTTTCTGTGAACTTCAAAAGCACTCACAATGGCGTAAAACAGCTGTATATTTTTTCTTGTTACATAAATTGATTCATTTATTATAAGCTAGCAATGTTTCAAGTGGTGGAGCTTCTACTGGTCTTTTGATTCCTTCAGTCTTCTGATTTCGGACTTTACTATGATGGCAGAAGTGGTGTTTAGCTCCAGGCATCACTGGCCGCCATTTTTATGCAGGAACCACAGTGCCAGATTCCCACAGCTCGTCTCTTCATCCTGGTTGTGCCACAGAAGGAGCAAGTGTACTTGGCATGCTGGCTGATTTCAATTTTCTTCACCATTTTCCTGTGGGAGGCACCACGACATGTTCCATATTTACAGAGAATTCTGATCTTCTTGGCACATTTAGCCATGTTACCTCAAACCGGGTCCGAACCCAGAGAGCTAAATTAGCTATATCTTAACACAACGCTTACCAGAGGTTAGCTTCAGACAGTTCATTCATTCACTCAATTGTATTGATTGAGAGTCCACACTGTGTTGTGCCAACTACTAGGGACATAAAAAGAAAATGAAGATTATGTGAAGTGGAACTTGAAATTTAATAGAGATAAGATTTTTTAAAAAATAATAATATCATAAAAAACTATGTGAATTGTGATAAATATTATGGAAGAAAATCATACAATGCTATCAGAAAATGCATCAAGGAGAATTCACTTAAATCATAAGGTCAGGAAAGGCTTCTGAGAAAATGTGGCATTTTGCCCAAGATGTGAATAATGATTAGGAGCTTGCCAAGGCAAGGGCCGGGGGAGCAGTCCAGGTACAGAGGTCAACATAGATGTGGCTTTGAGTTTGGCAAAGTTTGCACTACTGGAAGAGCTGATCAGGCAGAGTGATGGGAATCCAGATAAAGCTGGACCGTGCAAAGCCCTGGGAGTCTTTTATCCTCGACCCAGTGGGCTGCCTTTGAAGAATTTTAAGCAGAAGAATGATGTAGTCTGATCACCCTGTCTTCAGTGTGGAGGATGAATTAGAATGGGACAATAGTGGAAGCAGGGAGACTATTAGGAGGGAGTGTCTTAAAACATTGGAACATAAATTTACCTTTAGCACATTCTTTGTGTAGGTAACTTTGCTGAAGCATGAGAAGCATGGAGTAAGTTAAGGTTTTACAAGCTCACATTCCAGTTCCCTTTTTGGACATTTTAAAACATGTGTTTGCTGAAGGATTAACTAACAACTGTGTATTTTGGCTCATTCACTTCCAACAAATATGTATTAAGATTTCTCATGTGCCACTTACTGTCTTAGACGCTGGGAACAGAGCAGTGAACAAAACACAAGAAGACATTGTTCTCATCAGTCTTACATTCTAATGGAGGGAGAACTTAAACAAGTAAACAAATATATAATGTATAGTATGATAATACCTGTGTAGAAAAATAAATCCATGTGAGAGCACAGAGAGTAAGGGAAGGTGGTACAATTTTGGGGTGGAAGATCTCTCAGATAAGGTGATTTTTTAGCACCAATGGAGAATAGGACTTTTAAAGTCTAGAGAATGATCATTTCAGGCAGAAGGAACGTAAATAAGAGCAAAGACCCTGAGATAAGTGGTGTGCTTAACATTTTCAAGAAACGGCATGGAATTTTGATCGAAATTAATGTGATTCCATCATCACCACCACCACCATCAACATCATCATCATCACCATCACTGCCACCATCACCCCTACCATGACCACCAACATCATCATGTAACTGTGGAAAAGCTTCCTAGAGGCTCCATAGGACATAGTGATATAGTTCCATCAGAGACAGTTTTACATTAGGCAGAGCTTAGAGCTCAGTATAAGTCTAAATCTTTAAGTACTGCCAACTTTTATAATAGTTTGGTTTTAAAAGTTGGGAAAAGAAATCGTTTTAAGATAGATATGTTCAGTCTTCAGCATGAGTAAGAATCAACTGCGGCACTTAATAAAAATGCCCATTCCTGTGTCAAGATTTTGATTTATTGGATCTAGAATGGAGCCCAGGAATCCACAAGTTTAACAAACATCGCAGATGATTTCTTGATGCAAGTGGTCCAAAGACTGTGCTTTGAAAAATGCATTTTAATGACCTTTTAGTGATTGACATGTCACAACTCCTACAGTTTGCACCATTGCACAACTATGCTTGAACTCAATAATGGGAGCCTAACACATCATTCTCCAAATGGTAAAAGTGACAGACATGTCAAGAAGAACCAAGCTTAATGAGAAACCATCTACTATCTGGAAATTGATGGAGAAGTGAAACAATGAGCTCAAATTCATTGGCACTTGAAGTACAAGACTCATGATACGTTAATAATTTTTCTGCAGTGTTACTTTTCGAATTGGCCTCAAACACAAATCTTTTCTAGTAATATACCTTAAGGGGGAATTCTTCAAATAGATGTTATTTACAAAAAGTCTGGCATTTTGCATTCCTAGGGAATAATGCTATAGTTAATTAAGATATGCCAAACATGGCTTACATAGCACTGTTAATTTTCAAGTATTAGAGTATACAAACACAGTTGTGTGTCTCTTAGCAACCAGGATACATTCTGAGAAATGTCTCATTAGGAGATTTCATTGTTGTGTGAACATGATGGAGTATACTGAAGGGGACAAAATTTGCCACCCCAGTATGTGTCACTTTAACATGAAGCTATTTTAGGCTGACTACTTTTAAGAAACAAAAGACTCAGAAAGTTTTTCTTGTTACTCCCCCTTAACTGCCTAAAAGAATTTGGATAAAAAACCCTGTCTCGGGAAGCAGACTATCACCTTAGCATAACATGCACTGGGTGGTAGACAGGGAGGATCCTAGGAAAGCCTGTTTGTTGGGCTCTCCTCTGTGTTCTTCTGTTTTTGTGCAGCCAAACACTTGTTTTCCAAATGTTTGAACCCACCTGGGAATTGCCTCCCTCCCCGTTGAAGTCCCAAACCACTACCCCCAACATCCTCTTTTGTCTTTAGCTGAGGATGTATTTAGGCTGAGGGCTTTGGCCATTTGGCGAGTTACTCGATTTTCCTGGGTTTCTCCCAGGTATACACGTCATTAAACTCTTGTTTGTTTTTCTCCTGTTAATCTGTTTCACGTCACTTTAATTCTTAGATCAGCCAGAAGAACCTAGAAGGGTAGAGGAAAATTTTTTCCTCCACTACAGTACTTACACAAACCCAGAATGTTTAGCCTCCCACACATCTAGGCTATATGGTACTAATCTTATGGCACTAGCATCGTAAACGTGGTCCACTGTTAACTGAATTATCATTATCTAGCACATGACTGTATGTTTGGCCTTTAAATAATTTTTCGCAATATTTCAATATCCAGTCTTGTAATACTGCATAAAAACTATCCACGTACTAGAAATTTTCAGAAGTGCCGATTAATAGAGAACTCTGATTAATAAAATGCTAGGTAACAGAAAACTGATATAACTATACTTCTTCCTTCAAATATTAATATTTGCAACATAGAAAGATTGTGCTTTCAGTAAAATTTCCCTTGCCTTTATATCAAATATCAGTTGATATGTTCGCTTTACTTAATTACTTGGTAGCAACGAAAGTGTCCTCTATACAACCTTCCAAGATGATTCTCTCCTGTTAGCCAGTTTCCAATCTTTGAAAGTAGTCACTGGATCATCATCCTGTTCTGCCTTAGAAAAGGAAAGTGATACCTAATATGGGTCAGCTGTTTGGATACACAGTGTGGTTTTTTTCTTCCCTAGTAATTAGCTCTTTTTCTTATCTCATTTCAAAAGGATAATAAGGGACTGGGAGATATCTACTGTTTTTGAAAACATAAACCTGAGATTAGCATTTGTAGAAACACAGCAAGGGATATTAAGAAAGAAAACACTAACTTTAGATCAGACTCTGAGATTCTGAACTTCAGATGATTTGCCACTTTCTATGTGAATTTTTTTCAAGGTGCTTTTAAAAGTGGTTATTACGATAAATAATTTTATTTGGAAGTTGAATTTGACAATAGACTAATGTTTTTCCATCTGTGTATATCACATTTATGTTTGAACTCAAAACTCAAAATAGCTCTTCTTCCATCCCCACCTCCACACCTCAGATCCCAGTATAATGGTAATTCTTTAATCAGGTGTTTGCACTGAATATTATCTTGGCTCAGTATTAAGCACAAATGGTTTTTGAACAGAATCACCGCCATTGGTCCATGCGGCCTGCCAGGACTTCTAAAAGACATTTTGATCACAAAATCCAATGAGCCTGAATTCTAAAACCCAAAGCAGAATTGTAATAGTTGCAGGGAAATTTATTTTTGGCCACACCTCACCCAGTCCACTCTAGGTGCCAGTTCATCAGAATGCAACTCTGAGTAAAGTAGGGGCATTTCTGATTTTTCTTCCTCCTTCCCAAGGGCACTTTTGAAATCTGAAGGGCCAGTGAGTCTGATTCTCAAATCTCCTATCTTCAGATCATGTTATAGCCCCATCTGTCTCTCTGATGATGCCCCATTTCCATTGAAAGGAGAGTACAGACCTTAGTCTTTGCTTAAAAGGATGATAAACAAGCATCTGACACTAGAGCTGTTTGGGAGAGGGAGAGTTTTTACTAACAGCAGGCCTTTTGAAGTTCTTCTTAATCACTTCTTCAATTTCATGTAACCTAAAGAAAAGCCACCCTTATTCTCCTCAGAGTTGTCAGTGGGAGGTATTACACATGCACACATATAATTTTATTTTAATTGAATATTAAATGTGTTCTCACGCCAAGACATCTCCTTGGCAAATATATCTGTTTTTAACATCGCGTGAGTAAATCCCCAGTTCAAATAGAAACCTCAGGGACAGTCCTTCCAATGAGGAAATTAAACAGAGATTACATGGCCACCTGAGGCACTGGCATCATCTGTTAAGATTTCAGGTTTCTGTTCTAAGCATTGCTAATACATTGCTTTTTAAGTCCCCTGTGTGAGGAAGCTCAAAGTAACAGGAAGTTGTTCATTTAAGATGATAGAAGGATTGCAACAGTTCGAGACAGGCTGGTTCTTGACTGCTTGTTAGCAAGGGAAAAGGCACGTGTCGCCTGGGTTTTTTGGCTGGTGCCAGTCCCAAGCTCTGTTGAGGCATGTCAGTACTGATGCAAGACATATGTGGTAGTCCTGGAGGTTGAAATCTTAGTATTTCATTCATTCCCTGGAATCTAAGCTCCATGCAAACAGGAGCCATGTACATACAGTTCACTGTATCTAGAAGGGCTAGAGAGAGATGGGCACAGAAGTGCTCAATAGTATTCATCAAAGCAAATGGAATTATCCAATCATTTATTCCAGAGAAATTTATCAAGCACTTACCAAGTAAAAACATTTATCGAACACTTGCCTGGGTTACAAAGATAAATAAGACACAGAAGGTAACCTTAAGGAATTTTCAGTTTATTAGAGGAGCTAAGCGTGAGTTAAAATAACTGATAATACAAAGTGGAAAATGATAAGCAATAATAGAGAGGTATTGGTCTTATATTTTCTAATTATTTTCAAAATATTTCCATACCTATTTAATATGATGTAATGCCTTGGAGAATACTCTGAAATGTACTGTATGCTAAATAAATGTGAAGGATTATTGTGGTTATAAATGGCTCTGTTGTGTCTGAGGAGATACAACATTGGAGCCACTGCTTTAGGAGGATTCCTCTTCTTAGATTTCTACAGATCTCTAAACAGAAGATACGGGCAATGTATAAGATCATCATTTTGGCCTGGCTGTATTTTAGAATCACCTTCAGAATTCTCAAAACTCCCAGTGTTCAGACCGCACCCCAGATCAATTAAGTCTGAATCTCTGTGGGTGGGACCTGAGCATCCCTACTTCATGAAGCTTGCCGAGTAATCCCATTGATTGAGACCATTGTTCCCAACCCTGTCAGCACATAAGCATCAGGAGGAGCTTCCAGAAACTAAGTCTCACTCTAAGAGATGCTGATTAATTTGTCTGGAGTAAAACCTGGGCATAGGTATATTTTCTAAATCTCTTGTGTTCAATAGTGATGTGCAGCCAGGGTTGCTATGCACGGAGTTAGAGAATAACAAAACTTATATCTTATCATAGAAGAAGTATGTTTTTGTCACTGGCTATCATCACTGTGAAACCAGCAAACAGCCACTGATGATTAACTATCTAGGTACTAAAGTTTTTTCCTTTTTGCAATTACTGATTATGGCTTTCAGCTGTTTAACCCACCCATTGTTAACTGTGCTGTTGAGGCAATATGCTATCTGACTCCCACTAGGCTCCTACAGATAACATCTCCCTGGAGCCTAGGTCACCATGGTAATGGGTGTGTGAGCTGTTTTCAGGAATTAGAACTCCTTGTCAACTTCAGGCCAGTTGAGACCACCAACTCATCAACTGGGCCCATGGAGATGTCCCATAGGCGATATTTTAATGTGAAGAGGCTAAAAACTCTACCCTCAGATCATGCTAATGCCGCCATTTTGTGAACGTGGGTCCTATGAAGAGACATGGAGTCTGACTACGCTTGTGCACATCATCAGTTACCTCACCTCTCCTCACCTCCAATCACCTCTCTCCATATTTGAGACCACCTTGCCCCCATCTCATAAATATCCCTGAGTCCCTATTTTCGGCCAAAAGAATTTGAGGCTCATGTTCTCACTTCCTCACGTGGCCGCCTTGTGAGTAAACCCTCTCTCTGCTGCAATCTCGTCATCTTGGTGTTTGGCTTTCTGGGCGGCGGGCAAAAATGAACCTGGTTCGGTAACAATCTGGCAAGCCAGCCAGGAGCTAAGTCCAGACGGACCTTTTTGCCCAAGGTTCGTCAGCCCCTTGTCAGTGTAGAGAGCCTGTGGGTGAGTCCAGCAGCTGCCAGGAGTGTTTCTCCTGGGACTGTTCGGGATTCTTTACTGGCTTGGTGCTGCCAACTTCTTGGCGCATATTTTCACTTTGCAGTAGACAGATGGTTCCTTGGTTTGGAAGACGTCCTTTTGGTGAGTAACTTCGGTACAAGTGACTGCATTCTTATTTCTTCTTCCTTTAAGTCTGACTTCCAACAAAGGAAGCCTTGGTCTGGCCTTCATTGTGAGGGCCTTGGTTTTGAGGATGCCCAATAAGAAGGAAGAATTAGGGGATCCACTCACAGAAGTGCTCTTGGCTTGGCTTGGCTTGGGTTGGTTTGGAGATCTGGTTCTAGCTGCAGCATAAGTATACTTTGACCAGCCATGTCTAAATTACACTCATTTGATTCCCACCTGCAGCCTCCAGGCTGTCTTCTTCAAAATTGGACAACATTCTGTTATGAGTCCATGAAAAAGAAAAAGATGGTATTTTTCTGTAACACCACGTGGCCACAATCAGAGAGCTCTTACAATGACTAGTCTTAAGAACTTAATCAAATTTGGAATCTCAGCTTCCACTCATGGTCTTACAGATGCTAATGAAAGCTCCACAGCCCACCCCCACCCTGCCTCTGCCTGGTGTTGAAGAGCCCGTGTTCCACCCGGGAGCTCTCCTCTGCCTGGTGTTGAAGAGCCCATGTTCCACCCGGGAGCTCTCCTCTGGTTTTCGGGCACCAGTAGTGATTCCAGGTTGGCCCATTAGTCAATCCCTTGACTGACAATCTGGAAACCTGTTTTGTCTCCTGTCAAGAGCTTGTTGAGAATTTTAGGCGCCTATTAAGTCAGTTGTGGGAACAGGAGACGGGTACTTTATTCTGTAAACTATCTTGCCCAGGAACTGTTGTTTGTGTGAACTTTATCTTGATAACTCTTGTAAAGAGGCTGGGAGGGCAAGGCCTGATCACCTCTTTCCCTTCTTTGTCTCGTTCGTTACCTCCCCTGTTGTCATCAAGTCGGGGTTCAGTTCAGGCTGGACCTGAGCAGAACCTAGACCTTCTATAAAATCAAAACGTGGAAAACTTTCCGCTAGGGACTTAACTCTCAACTCTGACATTGGGAGCCCATCCCCGCCAGCTCCAGGCGTTTGCTTTTTGCCTCCCTGGCTTGGCTTGTGCTGGCTCAGGGACGAAGTGCCTAGACTGAATGGGACTTGAGTAAATCTTATAACTAGGTTGACACCTGCAGTAAGGCTCCGCACCCTTCTCCAGCCCACTGTGAGCCAGACACTGACGGTGCTTTATCACCATGGGGAATGCCCCAAGCATCCCCAGAGACTCACCCATTGGGTGCATTTTAATTAATTGGAAACACTTTCAACTTTAGATATGTTATGCCCCAGAAACTCCATCTTGGAGAAAACTTGAGTGGTTCCTCTGTGCCTTTATGATGTAGTTGGACAGGTAGATCAAACCATAATGTTGTTTGAGTTACAACACTATTTCTGAGAAATCAAGAGCAACTGTCCTAGGAAAATCCTTGTAAGACTGGAAATGCAGCTTTAGAGGCAGTTCCACCCGTTTCCCTTATCTCAGAGAGCTCGCAAACCCTCTGGGGACTATCTAGCCCATCACTAATTCCTAAGACTGAAGGAAAAGAACAAAAAAGCCAAAAAAAAACAGCCAGAAGAGTGCCCTCGCCAAAAATCTAGCATCTCGAGTGTCTTCTCCACAAATATTAATAAAAAAGGCTCAAAACAAAATTTGGATTCATAACTAGAGAGCCTCGTACCTGATTCATGGCAGTAATTTTAAAACAATAGCTGTGCAGTCTCTGTGTATGTGTGTCTATGTGTATGTTATATGTGTGTGATATTTTTACCTCGGGATGGTATGGCCAAAAATTAAGAGCTCTGTTTAATTGGCTTAAAGTAAGCACTTACCTAAATTATTTCTAAATGGAAAATAAATTAATCCAAATGTCTTTTAAGTTAACATGATATAAAATTAATCTTTGGTAAATGAAAGCTTATTTAAATTTGTGGGTTTGATTAAAATGGACGTATCCTCCAGAGTCAGCACTGGGTATGATGCAGACATGCAGCCTTTATTCTACATTTATTGGTCAAATAAGCTGGTGTTATATCTCCATTACAAAACTGGTTAGCAAAAATAATAATTTAAAATGATGGCTAATTTTGTCTAATGCCTCATGAAGTTTTATAGGCAATCTAAATAATTATTTAGAATTAGCAAACTAAATAGATGCGAAAAAGATAAAAGTGTTGGATGAACTTTTTAAAATAATTATGACTTATAACAAGTATATTTAAAATAACTTCCAAAATGTTTCTGATAACTTGAAACTTTGAAGTGTTGCTGGGTAAAATTGAATGATAAAAAACTCACTGGATATCTGGGTCATTTTTCAAATAAGATGAAATATGAAACATTATCTCTAGAAATGTCTAGATTTACCTACTTTTGGCTTCTTATTACAAAGAAATTAAAAGATGTTTGGGTCTATTAATAAACATGTCTTGTACTTTATTAAGATTGTACCATGAAGTAGCATGTTTCTAGAAATATAAAGCATATTTATAAATTTGCCAAGCCACAGGATGCTAATGTAAAGGACGGTTCATAATTGCTTAGCTTTTGGTTTTTACAATGCTCTGTAAGGGTTAAAAATTCTAATTAATATATATGTAACTAAAGCTACTAAAAATTGATAAGGCAAACAGCTCTGTATACAAAGAAATTAAAATATGTTTTCAGTAAAGAAGGTATAAAGAATGGAAGTATTTTTGTTTGTTGGGTTAAGAAAGATGAATTTGGGGGCCGGCCCAGTGGCCGAGTGGTTAAGTTTGCCGCTCCGCTGCAGCACCCCAGGGATTCACTGGTTCGGATCTTGGGCGTGGACGGACATGGCACCACTTGTCAGGCCATGCTGAGGTGGCGTCCCACATAGCACAACCAGAAGGACCTACAACTAGAATATACAACTAGGTACTGAGGGGATTTGGGGAGAAAAAGCAAAAAAAAAAAAAAAAAAAGAAGATTGGCAACAGTTGTTAGCTCAGGTGCCAACCTTTAAAAAATAAAAAAAAAAAATTTAAAAAAAAAAAAAGAAAGATGAATTTGTCCTCAAGTACTAGAAGGGAAGAATGAAAGCATGGGACAAATTCTGAATGCAAAAAGGAAGTTATAGAAGATTTGTGAAAAAAAAATTCTGGAAGGAGTTTTGTGCCTGGTCAAGTTGGCTAAGATTAAAGTAAATCCAATTAAGTAAATGAGTTTTAACATAAAGAAAAATATATGAGCTGGTGCAAAAATTAAAATTTGGTTTTCTCTCCCAAAAGGATAATTTTCTTGAACTTTTGATCCGCTCTTGATAAAGAGGTTATAAAAGGTTTTTTCTTTATTTTTGAAAAAGTCTACCTAAAAGAAAAATCTATGTTTTGTTAAAATAATTTCCTGTGATCAGAAAGACTAAGGTCTCTCTATTAAGATTTTTTTTTTTTAAAGATTGGTGCCTGAGCTAACAACTGTTGCCAATCTTCTTTTTTGTTGGTTTTCTTTCTTCTTCCCAAAGCCCCCTAGTATATAGTTGTATATTCTAGCTGTGAGAGCCTCTGGTTGTGCTGTGTGGGATGCTGCCTCAGCATGGCCTGACAAGCAGTGCTAGGTCCATGCCCGGGATCCGAAGCCGTGAAACCCCAGGCTGCCGAAGTGGAGCATGCAAACTTAAGCACTTGGCTGGCAGGGCCAGCCCCTCTATTAAGATTTTTTGACTGTTTTAACTGTTTGCCCTTGACTGTTTCTGTCATCACTTTGAATAGATAACTGAGGATTGTTTCCTATCTGAACAAGTGTTTTAAAACCTTTTGATATTTTTGACAAGCTTCCCCCCCCCACCAACTAAAATATTCAAATCCTGAATAAAGGCTTTCTTTTTGCCTGGAAGAAGGAAGAGAATTTCTCTGAGGATTTTCAGAGGCCCCCTGTGACTTCTCAAAGAGATTAGCTCTCTCTTCCTATAAGGAGGAAGACACTAAGCTAATTAGGCTTATTTGGTATGTTAAATTAGATGGGAAGCATTATCAAATAAGTGATGATAAACTTTCTTAGCTGGTATTATGTGGATAAATGTTATTGATATAAATGTTTTAAAAATTATATAACATTCCTAAAATTCTCATCAGTCCTGCTTGTCAGCCATAATTCTGGTTATTACTTTAAAGCATCATATGTCACAAAATTAACCAAATTTCTTTGTCAGTTGCCATTTTGGAATCTTGTGGTTTACAGACAGTTAATGTTTTACTCTGATACTTTTGCAAAATACGTTTTGTCTTCAGAGAAATTCATGGAAAGGACTCTGACACTCTAGAATACAGGTTTCTTATAAACTTTCAGATTGTAAAACTGAACTGGGTAAGAAATTACAGAACTCTAACAGAGAAATGATCACCTTATAAAACTGCCAACAAAACATTAAGATCAAAAATTGATTATGCAGGACTGGATGAACTGATGAGGTTGATTATAATTTATATGACTTTTCATTTGAGATATTGCTGATTTTTTGATGTTCTGTTTTGTTTCCAGATTTAAGGAAGTCTTTTTCTCTCATGGTAACTATAACTCATATCAACTTGATAAATTATACCTTTGTAAGCAGATTTGAAATATTTATTTCTCTCCCTACCTTATCCCTCCAGGATTTGAAAACTGTTAATGAGTGAGTATTGTTTTCATTGCAATATAGTTGTTTGAATAAGTTCAATAAGAATCTGTTTTCCTTATAACAGGACACAATTGGAAACATTGGTTATCTTACCAAAGCTTTGACTGGAATGTCATATTTGAGAAAAACATACAGACTCAGATATGACAAGACAGCTTTTAAGGAATAAAGTTGTCTTCCTGGAATAACGCCACTTGGAAATATTGGCCTGGTACCTTGTTTACCAGGATTCCAGCAACCCAGGTAAGTAAGGATGGTCACTTATCTGGCAGGTACCTGGAGCCTTGAAATACTTTGTGGAACCTCAAGAGAAGAGAGGAATCCACCCAAATCTGTAGGTATTGCAGGCAAAATCTGATGGCAGGTCTTTGGCTTGGCTTTCCTGGCCTCAGAGAGTTCCAGCAAAGCAGATTCTTGCTGTACTTATGTAAATAATTGGGCCAAGTTTATTGAAACTAAATTTATTTTCAAACCAATTAGTCTTAATTTGGCTATCTTTGGTAAAAATGAGGGTGATTTTAGAGAGAAAAATTACATTTCAATGAAAACTATAGTACACATTCATGGATATTAGGTTCTAGTCTTGATAATTGTCTTTGAGGTTTTTATTTTATATTTGTTAACTGCACTGCATCCTAAATTCTTCTAGTCTCTTGAAATATCTGTCTACAAATCTCCAAATTAACGTTTTTAATTTTTTTCCCATCATTTTCATTTGGAATCATTGAGAACTGAACCTACCATTTTTCCTGAAGCCTTGCAAACTGAAGCTGGACAACTTGATATAAACTTAAGAGAGATTCATGTCTGTTGCTGTGTAAGACATTCAGTAAGATACCTGAACACCTGATGACATCATCAGACACATTTCAAACTGCAAAAGATGCTTCGACTCTGACACCTAGAAATCTTTTGACTGGCTGCTGCCTGGGCTCAGGAAGGTTTATAATTCACTGGTTTATAATTTGCTCCAAACATTAACCTTCTTTTACTTTTTGTCTCTTAGAAATACTTCTTATTAAATCCCTGTTTACTTGCTGACACAATACAGGCTGAACTTTGGGAGCCCACCTCAACCACCATCTTACTAAGAGGCTGGTTCAATGAGATGGAACAACCTATGCCCCTCATCAACAGGATAATCCCTCAATATTGAAGATAACAAAAGGGGGGATTGATACCAGTCAAAACAAGGTTAACATAAGAGATGCCATATTGTAAAAAAGAAATCATATTGTAACTTTGAATGACCACTGATTAACTAACCCAGACATCCTCTGTAGATTTTATGGACCTTCGCAGCTGCTATAAGTTGATAACTTTGTTCTTTTGGGTTCCTTAGGAATGTGATGACCCCCAGGCAGAGAGTCTGTGCTGATGGCCATCATCAATGACAACTGAAAGATCAGGGCATAGGCTGTTGCTCTGATCTCTGAAACATAGCCAGTAAAACAAAAGACTATCAGGAACTGAGACCAGATGTCTGCCTCCACCTAGAGATCAGATGGAGGCCCCACTGGGATTAGGTCTATTTTTCAGGGACTATTAAAATTTGGGTTGTCTATACTTCTTACCCTTCTGGTAAGCCAGGAACAGGAGAATATTTCCAAATAAGTGCTAAACAGTTTCGTTCCTTTAACCCAGATCTACACTCCAATTCAGCAGGAAGTAGCTAGATCAGTCATGGCCCTAAAAAAAAAATCTCTCAAGAATGAGGAATGACCAAAGAATAGGGGGGATTGAAACTGGCAAACAGCCATTGATGATTAAGTATCTAGGTACTAAAGTTTTTTTTCCTTTTTTAAATTACTGATTATAGCTTTTAGCTGTTTAACCCGCTTATTGTTAACTGTGTTGCTTAGGCAATATGCTATCTGACTCCCACTAGGCTCCTACAGATAACATCTCCCTGGAGCCTAGGTCACCATGGTAATGGGTGTGTGAGCTGTTTTTCAGGAATTAGAACTCCTTGTCCACTTCAGGCCGGCTGAGATCACCAACTCAACAACTGGGCCCAAGAAGATGTCCAATAGGTGACCTTTGGACACCAAGATGCTAAAAACTCTACCCTCAGATCATGCTAATGCTGCCACTTTGTGAACATGGGTCCTATGAAGAGGCATGAAGTGTGACTACGCTTGTGCAGATCGTCAATTACCTCACCTCTAGTCACCTCTCTCCACATTTCAGACCATCTTGCTCCCTATCCCATAAATATCCCTGAGTCCCTATTTTCAGGGAAGCAAATTTGAGGCTCATGCTCTTGCTTCCTCACGTGGCTGCCTTGTGAGTAAACTCTCTCTCTACTGCAATCTTGTCATCTTCGTGTTTGGCTTTCTGGGCAGTGGGCAAAAATGAACCTGATTCAGTAACAACTGGTCACCTGTAATAACTAAGTAATATCTAGTTTAAGAGACTATTTAACTAATTTTTCCCAGTTGTAAGTGGTTATGAGGATGATCAGAAATGATTTCTACCCATGAACCCATAAGAGTTTGGGCCTGGGCAAGCAAGAAGACTGTCCTGGAATTCTTGGCCCCATGAGCAGGTTTGGTCACTCTTAGTCATTTCTCTTTGATGGAAAAAGCCCGGACATGAATAGCGTGCAAGCGTACATGATCATTTCACCATAGATGTCACCACCTATACAAACCACCGTCTGGGAAGGAAATTGACTTACCCCTTGCACATCTTATGAGGATAAAACAAAACATCGTGTTATTTCAACTATCATTTGTTTGTAAATACTTTTATTGTGTAATCTGTGGTACAGTTTGGAAATTTCTTGGATACCAGTTTCTCAGAACTGTTGATATAAATGCATCATTCTGATGCATTATATTCTCTGTTCCTGAAAAGAAAGTATTACAAAATTGAAAGTTTATTGAAAAATTCAGATACCTTCCACCCACGGCAAAATTATCTGCTTTAATTTCAAAATTTGAATAATGGTATGCTGGTTTAACAATCCTGAGAGAGTCTGTGATTTAGATGTAGAACAGAGGGGCAAATTCAAGGTGAAGGACAAGTGGAATAACTACGAGAAGACTAAAGATTCTAAATGATGTCAGGAATTCTAGAGCTTTTGGAGAAAAGAACTGACTCATCTCTCAACATTTAACTTATTTTGTTTAGTTCACTTAATACAAAATTTTCCGGATACCTTCAAATAACTTTACATTTCCGTTCCAATGAGTCACATGAATGGTAGCCTAGGGCAGTTTATTTGGCTAGAATTTTTTGTTTTCAGCTCCACCTGGACAAAGTCTGACAAGTTATTGTGGATTCATGACTGCAAAGATCATTTTTGGAGAATACAGTTTTGATGAGAAATGGGATCCAAGACCGCATCGCATTGTCTGGTGCTTTTGTTCAACTTGCTTGCATATCTTCTAGCCAATCATAGCCTCAAATACCAACTACATTTTTACCCTGGCAGTGACACATTCTAATCAGACTGAGAAAAAGGAAGGACAGGTTTAATGGGTCAGCTCCTCCTGGTTAGCCTTGGCTTCTCCTAAGAACAGTCTTTCTCTCAGTAGAAGAGAAGGGAACGCTCAGGTACTGAATATCCATTGGATATGTTATTCCATGCAATTCTCACCGCAATCCTAGAAGTCAGTGGAGATAACTATAACTAATGTTAGAAAGTAGAAATTATTAGAAATAACTAATATTTATGTTTTAAGACATTTTATAATGTTAATTTTTATAGATATAAATATCGAATTTGAAAAAAAACAACATCTGTATTTTAAACTATTCATTTGTACTCAGGTGATTCTGTACCAATTAAATTACTTGGAAGCCAAGTGAACTGTAGACATCCAAAAAAAATGACAGGCATAGGAAGAAAGAAAATCTATGAAGTGCTATACTCTCAAATACAAACCTGAAATGTAACATCAAACATTCTTGGATAAAGGGATTGAAAATCATGTGTCTTATATTCTCCTATCTGAAACTTTGAAAAGCCACCTTTTCAAGATATCCCTCTCTTTCTTCCCTCTTCTTTTTAAATGAATCTTTTTTTTTTCTGGCACTCGCGCAAAGTAGGGTCCTGCTAGTTGTCTGAGCTGACAATCCAGACCCCTCCACCTGGAGCATGTCTGGGAGCTAGAGAAGAATAAAGAAATTAAAACCAAGTTCCTTATTGTAGCTGTTGAGCAGCAGCTCCTGTAAAAGGTGTTGGGTGACTGGGGACACCATTGTAAGTGATGTGTTGTTGCTCATAGGACATAGTCCAAAATCTCTATATGGCCTTAAGGGCCCCCCCCCACCCCACAAATCCGTCCACCTCATCACTGCCTCCTCCCCGTCTAGACCCTGACCACAGGCATTCTCCCTGGGCTTCAAATGTGACCTGTCCTCTTCCAGCTCAGTCTTTGCTCAAATTTCTTCTTCTGACTGGGTAGGAAACCCCTCTCCTCACTCCTTCCATTTTACCAAAATGTGCTTAGGGCTCAGTTTAAACATGTCCTCCTTAGGGACCCTTCCCTGATTCCCCCAGAGTTGTTTGGGTCCCTCCGGTGTATACCCCATAGCACTCTGTGGCTCCTCTTCTTTAGCACTTAATGGCTTTACGATTTCTTAATCTGTCTTCCCTAGCCATGATGATGATAACTAACTCAGATTTAATACCAGGAACAACTTCCTGAGGGAGCTATTATTATTCCTATTTACAGATGAGGCAACTGAGAGTTAGTGATGCGGAACGACTTACCCAAGGAGACAGTAAGTGAGAAAGCCAAGCTCTAAACCTGGGTGCTTGACTATAAAGCCGTTTTTTGACCTCTTTATTGTTCCCTGTGCTCTATCTGGTTGCCTTATCTTCTGATCCATGCCTTGCACCTCACGCAAGGCCAGGTGCATCCTGAAACCCATAGACATTTGTTGCATGTAGGAATAAATGAACTGAGGAAAAACTAAGAATGAAATAAAATTACAAGGCCCTAGTAGCCTACAACCCACAGCTAGGCCGTGGTGTCCTACAGTAAATATAAACCATACACACAAAACATCAAGAAGAGGCAGACAGGACTATGCCACGACTGTGATAGAACATGACAAAAATAAGGCCGCTTTCAGGTCATGTGTGAACACACAGACAGGGTGCGATGCAATTACAAAAGTAATCAAATGTCCCCCTTTCCTAGTTAGCATGAGTCAATATTATTTCTTTACCAATGACAAATCCAACCTCGCATCCTTCCTTCTGCCTCTTAAATAAAATTTTTCAGAGACCCAATTGAATTACCCATGCTTTCTGACAACAGCCAGGCCAGAACAAACCTGGACTTCCTTATCCTCTCCCCGACATCATCCAGCAGAGTCCCAAACCCTATCAAAGCCCCTCCTGACTGCCCTCCACCAAAAGCACCCTGTGGCATGTGCACTCCCTTGCTGCAGCAGCAACACGCTAAGAAATAGAGCTTTTTTTTTTTTTGAGGAAGATTAGCCCTGAGCTAACATCTGCTGCCAATCCTCCTCTTTTTGCTGAGAAAGACTGACCCTGAGCTAACATCTGTGCCCATCTTCCTCTGCTTTATATGTGGGATGCCTACCACAGCATAGCTTGCCAAATGGTGCTATGTCCACACCTGGGATCCGAACCGCTGAACCCCAGGCTGCCAAAGTGGAACGTGGGAACCTAACTGCTGCACCACCGGGCCAGCCCCTAGAAATAGAGCTTTGTTTGACCATATGTATGTTCTTAGCGGACTTTCACTGCTGGGCACCGACAGAGCAAATAAGTGGTTATTTAATAAAGTTGTGGTTAAATAAATTTAACCTCAAAAAGTTAGGACTTGTACACATCAAACTGCTAGTATTCTTATTAGTTACTTATGCTACTAATAATTTTATGATGGATTTTACAGTGACTACTGAATTATCTTAGTCCTGATCCATTTAATGAAATATTTATGGATTGAATTTACTAAGTGAACATTCTCCTGTGTTAACCAATATACTTGAGAACTAACTTAAAAAGCAAGTAAACAAACAGTCAATCCCAGCTCATGTTGTCGCTCTTTGGGAAAGCATCTTTAGTTAGCAGAAGGAGAAATGTGAATTACAGCCATGGCTGTAGAAGAGAGATGGCATGACTAGCTCGCTTTATAAACTCCACTGCATTCGTTGCAGAATTTTCTTATCCTTAAGACAGCTGGTAAAAAGGCAAAAGTTCTATATTGATGTCCTCCATATCTCTGTGTAACCTCCCTTTATGTGTTGTCACTACTCTGGCCTTTGAAGCCTTCCTCCTGTCATCTCAATTCTCACAGTATCCCTCTAGCTCTCAGCCAGGATTATCACCTTCAATAACTCCCATGGTCTGCATTTTCCTTCTCTCTCCTCTCGTTAAAATCTCTCTCCTTTGAGGCACATGTTTCTGCTAATATGACATATGACTGTGTGCTAATGTCCTTAAGAGTGCTAATGGGTGAATGAGTTATCCCTCCTCTTTGATAATGGCCTGTTAAAGAGGGTCATTTGTCTTACTCCAAAGAGTTGATTAATGTTGGGAAGACTACTATGGTTTAGCTGGGGAGATTTTGAATAATAAAGACATTTTAGCACCCACCAGCTATATCATGTAAACTACAATTAGAGATCCCTATATAATTAATTTCTATTTTAGAAGCATCGCTACTGTGGAACTTCAGCTTGTAAACTCATATACACTTTCCTGGATACAAAGGGGTACAGGGCAAAAGCATGTCAACTCTGCCTGCCACCAACAGGTGGCATTAGGAGTTATGAGTGACCACTTCTGCCTTCAAGCAGTATTTTGATGGCTGTTTTGCTTAGTTTTGAGATATTTTAAGAATATGGATTATTACACAGTAAGAGAAATTCATTTTATATGTGGAAAGTGTTGTTTATATGCAATCCACGGTAATTAAAGACAGGAAAAGTGATAGACAAAAATGGAAGAACTTCAGACTATGGCTAGAGAATACACATCAATACTGGGCCCTGTTAATAGTCATTCAAGGAAAGAATAGATGGGCTGACCCAGTGGCACAGTGGTTAAGTTTACACGTTCGGCTTTGGCGGCCCAGGGTACGCTGGCCTGGATCCCAGGACTTACACACTGCTTGTATAGCCAGGCTGTGGTAGGCGTCCCACATATAAAGTAGAAGAAGATGGGCATGGATGTTAGCTCAGAGCAACAAAAAGAGGAGGATTGACGGCAGATATTAGCTCAGGGCTAATCTTGCTAAAAAAGAAAAAAAAGGAATAGGAGTTTGTCTGGAAACTTAAAGATTAAATATGGTTCAAAGTATAGCCGATGAAAACTTTTTTTAGCCAGCCACAGATGGCTCACAGGTGTGAGGACTGTTGGATTCTAAGCAACATCAAAGAAAGTGGCACATGGGGCCTAGGAGCTCCACATTATGCTGGCAAAGATGATAAGGGAGGATGTGATGGCTCTCAGCCAGCTGTCAGTGGAGATGATACTGGTTTATTTTAGAAAAAGGTGCTTTGTAGAATATATAACAGCAAGAAAGAGACAAGTTCGCCAGATTTTAGCAATTTGGAGGACCAACTTACTTTTCAATTTGATAAATACCTGTAAACTGACTGAAGAGAAAGCACTTTGGAACATTCTTTCAGAACCTAACTTGTTCATAAGAAAAGCATCTCTGGATCATTCTGCCTTAGTTATAAATGTGATTATTGTTGTGACTTTTTAAAGCTGGAAAAATCTGTGTTGCACTTGTAGGTTGTAAACACAGGGTTGCAAACGTGGAAGAGTTTCTATCTTCCAGTGTCATAATCATAGTTGTAGCCTCCAACTGTTCATAAATATTAAAGAAATGTAATACTCTTTCAAAATGTGTCTTATTTTTAAATTATTTTCTGTTTGACTACTGTAACAGTCATATTTGCCTAAGAATATGACACACATATTTATTATGGTAGCCAAAATTAGAAATAATTTGAATGTCCAATAATAGAGGAATGTGAAAATAAGCCATGATCTTTATAACGAAATATTATGTAGCTATTGAAATTATGTGGAGCAGTTTGATGCTAAGTGCAAAAAAAAGTATGAAATTACATTTACAGAGATCTGCATTAGAAAATAATATCAGAAACACTAATAATCATTATCTTTAGGCAGTGAAACCACAAGGAAATTTTTTCATTCTATTTATATTTTCCAAATTTTACATTTCCTTTTAAAATAAAAATAAGCAAACCTTTTCAAAGTGACTTTGCAGGCAAGTGTGAGGAGATTACAAAGGTTGTAGGGTGTTGTTCCTTCGCTCGCTGGGAAAGATGGAGAGGAACCTTAGGACTTGCTATTTAACTATAATACACGTCGATTTAGCAATTTTTAAATAGTGCTGAAAAATTTGTTTGCATTCACAGGGAAATATTTAATGAGAACTAGGCTTTCTCTGCTAATCATTGAAGAACTACACATCATTCTTATAGCAGCAAGGGCCTCTGGGAGTCTCTGTGGCATGGAGATCTCAACAAGCTTTTAAGTATGACTGATTTCAGATGGGAGGACGAGGAAATATTTAATGCTTTTTCACACTAATTTCCATGTGAGCCGTTTTTGAATCAATTTTCTTTTTTTTTTTTTCCAAGAAGATTAGCCCTGAGCTAATATCTGCTGCCAATCCTGAGGAAGACCGACCCTGAGCTAACATCCATGCCCATCTTCCTTTACTTTATATGTGGGATGCCTGCCACAACATGGCTTGACAAGTGGTGCCATGCCCGCACCTGGGATCCGAACCGGCGAACCCCAGGCCGGTGAATCCGAACGTGCACACTTAACCGCTGGCCACCCGGCCAGCCCCAGTTGTATCAATTTTCTTAGTGTAAAAGGAATGCATGCTTATTGCAGAAATTTGTAAAATACGTAAATGACTTTTTACAAAATTCATATTCCCACAGTCCAGAGATGATCAATATTAACCTTATTTTACTTATTTCCCTTGTCTTTTGCTTTCTCTCCCTCCATCTCTCTCCTTTCTATTTGTCTTTTTTCCCTCTTTCTCAAAAGTGAGATTGCACAGAATAGTGTTTGCTGTAGCATGGAGGTACCCAGCCAGACGTCCCTTCAAGAAGGAGTGCCCTGATCAGCTGTGAGGAGTACAACTGGCTGACACATCTTGGCTGCAGCCTCTCTGGAATCTGCCCCAATGTTTGAGAAGACCGCACTCTCCTCAGGCAGGTTTAGCCCATGGCTGTGCAGAGCACAGGGTAGTAGGGCCTGGCCCTGTCTGCCCAACACAGGACTCCTCCACAAGCAATCTCATGCCAGAGCCCCTCGTTGGCCTGGCTGAAACTTTCTCACAGTCTGAGTCTCCTCTTACCCAATCCTCCTTCTCTTCCTTGTCTCCTTTCACAGATGTCAGACCTACATTGTCCTCCAAAGTCTCTCCCACTTATCCTAGCTCCTCTCCCTTATCTTTCACAGGCATTATTCTGCCTCAAAATCTTTGCTTCCCAGAGAACCCAACCAACATGGTTTTATATCTTGATTTTCTCATTTAACATTAAACGGTGAGCATTTCCCAATGGCACTAAAATATCTTCATAAACATTATTTTCATTCCATGGATTCATTACGTGAATGTATAAGACGTTCCCAACTTTTTGCCGTTATACACATTATGATGAGCATTCTTGTTCGGATTCTTTACATGAATTTCAGAATATATTTTCAGAATAAATTCCTCAATGTGTAATCACCAGCTTAAGCTTACTACTTTTTGAAAAATGGGTTTCCAAAGACAATGTCAACTTAATATTTTAACCAGCAATTTATTCCCCATTAATTGAGCCTTCACGGCGTCCCTAAATTTGTGATCTTAAAAGTAAGATCACAATTAATATCTTTACCGATAACTCTTTCTTCACATTTCCGCTTTTCAGTTCCTCCAGCTCTGGTTTCTGCGGGGTCTTCTATGATGTTGTGTAGACCACTACACTTCCTCTTCCCCATTCCTGAACTCCGGCCTCTGACAGAAACAGCAACCCCTCTGACGTGGCTCAAAGTCTTCTGTACTCATACTTGATGACAGTGCAGCACAGAAAGAGGTCACTATGCTGTTCTGCAACCACAGTGATTCCAAGGAGACCCAATGTCTCACTAAAAGGAAACGTTCACCTACCAGCTTCCCATGATTCCACCTTCCACCTGCCCTGGATGCTGTGGGAAAGTTGTGTATTTCTCTGCTTTATACTGCCAGAGAATACTTCTGACAAAAGGTTAAGAATGCGTTACTGAAAACTTATCAGAAACAGAAATTACAAAAGGTTTAATTATATGAGGGAGAAAACCACAATTACCCCATAGGTAATTTAGGAGTAACTGGAATTGATTTGAACAAACTATTTAAAATTTTAGCTTCTCCCAAATAACTACCAGTTATGAGGAAATATTCTCCTTTGAAATAGTGACAACAGATGGCATTTGTTGTGCATTCAGTATCTGCTAGATACTATGCTTAGCGTTTTACATGTATTAATTCAATTAATCCGTATAGCAGCCTTATAAGGCAGGGTTACTATAAAGACAAGAAAATGGAGGCACAGAGAGATTTAGTAACATGCCCAAACTCATAGGTTAAGTAAGAGGCCCAGGGTACCAGAGCCTTCATTGGATCTCAGTCAGTCTGGATCATGAGCATGCTCCCTTAGTCTCTTTATTAAATTGACTTGAAAGGCCATTTCTGTTTAATTTATAAAAACAATGATAGAACAAGGACTCATAAGTTCATAGTGATTACAAATAAATAAACAAAGCTTTAGGAAAAGCTTTTCCTTATAACAGAATGCCCAATAATAAATGTAGAAGAAATGACGGATTGGAAACACCATCAGTGATGCTAAAACTAGTGGATGAAATTTTGGTGAGAAATAGTTTATTTACATAGTCCAAAAATATCTCCCTACAACGTAGTTATTAACCATAAAGGGAAAAAATAAGTAACTTCACAGTGGAGAAATCTAGTGGGTAATACCTTAACTCAGTGATCAATATCACTTACATTGTGTTAATATCACAAACACTGGGATAAACTGATATCATGAGGTTCCTAATATAATGTACTGCAAGAAACACACTATTACTTCCAGCATATTCCTTCCAAAGATATGCACCTGAATTTAATCATGAACCAATACCAGAGAAATCAAAAATGAAGAACATTTTAGAAAATAGCTGTACTGAAATCTGTACAAATGTCAAGATCAAGATGCTGAGGAACTGTTCCAAATTGAAGGAAATTAAAGAGACCTGACATTAAATGTGATGTGTGATCCTGGATTGAATTCTGGACCAAAAATAAATAAATAACCATAAAGGACATTATTAGGACAATTGATGAAATCTGAACATGAAATAACATCAGATAATAGTATATTAATGTCAAATTTCCTGATTTTAATAACTTGACTGTAGTTATATAAGAGAATATCCTTATTGTTAGGAAATACATACTGAAGTATTTAGGGCCAGAGCCACACAATATCTGGAACTTTTCTCAAATTGTTCAGAGAGAGAAGGAATGACGGAGCAAGTGAGATGAAAAGCTGATAGGTTAATTCATGGTGGAGCCATTTGCCAAAGTCTCCTATCGATATTAAGATATATTTTTTATTTTGTCACCTGGAATTTAAAAAATAACATCTGAGAGTGTATCAAAAGCAAAATTTGAGATACCCTTCACTATGTCCCAGTAGTTTCACCTCGGGGCATTTATTCTAAGGAAGTAATCATGGAGAGGCACAATGCTTTTGTTTCAAGGATATTCATCAAAATTTGTACATAATTTTGGAAAATTGGAAACTATCTACACATCCAATAATATAGCTTTGTTTTAATATTATACAGTCATTAAAATGGTTTTGAATAGTATTTAATGACATGTTAAAGTGCCATTATTAAGTGATAAAAACAAAATATAAAACGGTGCACTCAGAATGACTCCATTTCTGTATACAGGTGCATAGAAATATACCCACAATCTCATACACATAAAAGATTGCAAAACTGTACATCAAAATGTGAATGTGGAGATTTTAAGATATAGGAAAGAAAGCTAACTTTTAAACTTAGTTTTATTTGACAGTACTTTAAAAATTTGCTGAAAACATACATATTATTTTATAATTAAAAACAGTAATTATAAAAAATAACTTGCTGGAAGTCTAGAGTATGTCTTAAAAAAAGAAGTATAGGCCAGCCCTGTGCCCTAGTGGTTAAGTTTGGCATGCTCCCCTTCAATGGCCCGGGTTCAGTTCCCAGGCATGGACCTACACCACTTGTCAATGGCTGCGTTGTGGTGGTGGCTCACATACAAAAAGAGGAAGATTGAAAGACAATGTTAGCTCAGGGTGAATCTTCCTCAGCAAAAAAAAGAAGAAGAAGAAGCAGCCATAAATTTCAATAAAATTCTTATCTGCTTATTCCACACACACCCACACCCCTGTTACATAGTATCACTTCTTTGCAATGACACAGGATCCTACTGCTGAAGTTGGTGAGTGACTTGCAGAGCTTGACCCCTACACTCTTCCTTTTGTGGAATATACATGCAGGAAATTCCTCTCTGTTGCTATAAATTGATGTATGGTTGATATAAAGGGGCTTGGCTCATTGGATTTGTTTCCTGACGAAACTATCAAGGCTGAAACCAAATGCTGCACATTCTGATAAGAGAATGTGATATGATTTGTTACTATCTGTGAAAAGGGCACACTTCTTTTATTATACGTTCAATTTGCGTTTTTTAAATACCAAGGACTTCCAAGTAATTCAGTTATTTCTTTTGTGATTTGATTTCCACTGTTAGTTTCTTACATGTTTTTTAGGACATAAATTTCAGATAGTATGGGCTGGCTTCAGAAACTACTTCTGTAATCTTCTTTTTTAATCTTTTCTTTGTCATTCACCTCTGAATGTGTTTCTTTGTTGTTTTGTCTGTGTATTGCTATAAAAACAACCTGTATTGTATGTGTGCGTTTGTGTGTGTGTGTGTATTTGCCTTAAAAGGCATACTCTGTGTCTGTTATAGTCTTGATTTTGGTCTTTTTTTGCAATCTAGACTGGTCCTAATGAGGAATCATTACTTATATTATCTTTTTAGTAATAAATATTGAACTCTTCTACTAAGTACCACAGAATGACAGATGGCCAGAAAACAAGTATATATTCAGCACATAAACAACTGGGAATTGGGTTCCAATCTACAGTGGAGGCTGTGGACTGTCAGAGACTCTAAAACACAAATTTAAAAGGCAGAAACAATGTTGTAACATGGCACTTTATTTCATCTACAAGCCCTTGCTAGGCTTCCCAGTCTTGTTATATAAATGAGAGCAAATTGCTACCTTTGAGGAGTCAACTATCATTTGTATCCATTAACCTGGAACCTCTTACTCATGATTTCTAAATTATATGACACTACCAACAGATCAAGAGCCATCATGTTCATTGGAGGAGGAATAAATTCTCAATATAGCTCCTGGTATGTTCTTCAGTTCAACTTTCTCTTCCATAGCCCAACCCATGTTTTATAAAGAGGCCCTACCCAGTGATAAGGGGCTTATTTATATTCCCACAGCCAGATTCTCCCACTGTAATCTAGACTTCATCTTATGTAAGCACATGACTCACATGCATTGGTCCCTTTCCTGAAACTCCAGGTGAGAGCCAACTCTCAGTTATCTATGGTATGAGTGCCAGAGGCGGCTGGAAGAAGTGAAACGCATTGGTTATTTACAATTTACATTTTAGCCAGTAATCTTAACCTCCTCCCTAATGTCAACTTTCTTTTACTATTGATTTTAAGGAACACAGAAAAGGCCAAAGAGAAAAGCATAGGGTCTGATAAATTAAAAAAACTGCATGATCATTGAACAGTCGAGAGCTTATCATTTCCAGTCTCTTTCAGTCAAGATGCTAGATAAGCATTTTCTACCAGCAGCCACCACCAACTCCTTTAATCTAGTGCAATCTAACCTCCACCTTCATTTTCCACTAAAAACACTTTTTCAACCTTCATGATGTTTGAAAGTCAAAACCAGTGGCATTTTCTCTCTTCCTCAGTTTTTTTTCTCCTTTTATTTGTCCTAGACACTGTTAACTATTGCTATAAATCTTGAACTTTTTTTTCTCCTGACTTTCACACAATTGTGTTCTCTTCATTTATCTCCTGGTTATAGCTATCAGCAAGTCTTGTTGATATGAAGTATATTCTAAATACAGCACAAGTTCAACCACTTCTCATCACCTCCACTACTGCCATCTCTGTCCCAGCCATGATATAACTTAAGTGAGTGATTAAAATAACCCCCTACATTGTCTTCCACGTTTCAGTCTTGCCCCTCTTTAGTCTCTTTTCCACAGAGCAGATAGACTAGTCTTTTTGAAATGCAAATTATATCACCACCCTTTCCCTAACCCTCTGATGGCTTATTGCATTTTTAATAAGAGGCAAACACCTTACCGAGGTCTATACCCCCTACATTTTCTACTCTGGCCCATCTGTCTGACTTCTCTTGCCACTGTCCATTGAGCATGCTTCAGCCACACTGATCCTACTGGCTTTTGAACATTGGACTCCTTATACTTATTTCTCCAGGTCAAGAATACTTCGGCTCCACACGTTTGTATGGCAGCATTTGCCTCATTTCTCTGTGTCTCTGCTCGTATATGACCTCCACAGAGATGCCTCCCTACCCACTGAGCTAAAGCAGCCCTGAGGCCATAGTATATTATGTATTACTACCTTATTTCATCACTACCCATGAGCCCTTGGGCAAGTTACTCTGTGCCTCAGTTTACTCATCTGAGAAATTAGTCTTATAAAAATAGTTACACACTCATAGGGTTGTTATAAGGATTTAATAAGCTTTACATTTAAAAAGCTTAACTGCAAATAGTAAGCCCTATATAAGTATTTGCTACTATAATTGTTACTAGTATTTATTTATTTTCCTTCTTTTCTCACTAGAAATATAAATTCCAGGCATTTTCTGTCTTGTCCATCACTTATTCTCAGGATATAGAACAGTAAGACATATACTAAACCTTCAATAAGTACTTGTGAAATGAGTGAGTGAATGAATGAAATATTTAATGATTTCTTTTGCCTTCACAGCTCTTTTCTTTTACCAGTTCCTCAGGTGAAGACATTTCCTTGGACTCAATCATTGGTTTCCTTGGCATTTTTCCTCTACCCTCACTCCACTGAAGTGTTTAACTCAAAATGTTTCTCTGGCTTCAGCTATCGTCTCTATGATGGGAATCCCCACCATACATCTTTAGCTCAGACCATACAGCCAAGCTCCACACTGGGGAGGCAGCTCTAAGTGGGTGGAAATGCGGCCTGGGACTCAGGAGATCCTGGATAGTGTGTAAGTTCTATGACTTTACTTGCTTTGTGACTCAGGGCAAATCACAACCTTTCTGGAAACTATATTCTCTTGTAGGTGATAATTATTCATCTCTACTTTCCATCTCAGAAAGTACATTTAAACAAAGAGTTAATAGATGTGAAAGTGTTTTGTAAATTGTAAAACAGTATATACAATTGTGAAGTTTTGTCAAATATCTCAAATATGCTATTTCTACATATAAACCTTGCTATTATCTTAGGGTCAACGTATTTAAACTAGATTAATTTTATTTTTCCCAAACTGAGTTCTTTCTGACTTCTCTTTCTCTCATTTCTCGTATCCAATCACTAAAGACTTTTGGTTCTCCCTCTGAGATATGTCTAAAATTTGCCTCCTGCTCTCTGTTCTCCCGGACACAGTCTTAGTTTAAGCTTTCTTCTCCTTACTTCTAGGTCGTTACAACACTCCATTAGCTGGTCTCTCTGCCTCCAGCCTCTTTCTCTCAATCAGTCTTCTCAAAAAGTGTCATTTCAATCTTCCCAAAATTATATTTGGTTTCTTTTACTGCTGTAACAGATTGCCACAAATATAGTAGCTTAAAACAATAGAGTTTATTATCTTCTAGTCCTGTATATCAGAAGTCCAACATGGGCCTCACTGGGCTAAAATCAAGGTGTCAGCACTGGGTAAATGTCAAGGTATCGGCAGGAGCCTTTCCCAGAGCCTCTAGAGAAGAATACATTTCCTTGTCTATTCGAAATTCTATAGGCCACCTGCATTTCTTGGCTTCCGGCCCCCTTCCTTCTTCTTCAAAGCCAGCAACTGTGGGTCAAGTCCTTCCTGAAGCACAGCTCTCTGACCACAGCTGGGAACAGTGCCCTGCTTTAAAGGACTCACGTGATTAGATTGGGTCCACTTGGCTAATCTAAGATCACCTCGCCATCTCAAGGTCTGTAACCTTAATGATGTCAGCAACGTCCCTTTTGCCGTGTAAGGCAACATAGTCACAGAATCTGGGGATTAAGACATGGACATCTTTGGGGGAAGGGAGTATTATTCTGCTTATCACACCAATTTAACGGTATCCTTAAGCTGATCAAGAGCTTTAACTGATTCTTTATTACCCATTAATGTCAAGTTTATCTTCTCAGTATGGCTTTGAACATCTTTAAAATAAATTCTTAACTATTCTCAGTTAGAGAGCCTGTACTACTGTCAGGACGGTCTCCCTGACATACCTTAAACATGCTGTGATTTTCCTAGTGCTTTGGCCGATTATTCTTTCATTTGAAAAGTCTGACAGTCCTTCCTTTGCTTATCAAAGTGCTATCAATTTTCCAAGATTCAGATAAAGTCCCACCTCCTCAATCAAAGCTTCCCCATTGATGTCACCTTTCTCTAAATTGTTTGATATGATACTATTTAGTATATATGCTGGACTTCTGTTTGTCTGTTCAGGATTCACTCATTCTCCCTCTGGTAATAGCACTCTGGTTTTCCTTTGGGGGAAAATTTTCTCCCATTGCATACAAACTTGGTGGCTTCTCAACTAAAATGTACTGTCCTCTTGGCCGAGAGGTGAGCCCATACTCCCAGCTAGGCAATCAGAGGTATCTCCTAGACCACAGGCACCCAAGGTTGGAGTTCACACCTTCTAGAGGTGGCACACTGCTAACTAAGTCACTAGAATTTTCCTGGTTCTTTGCCTTTTACTTTAAGTCTATCTAACCCCCCACATCCTTCCTACAAATTTCTTCTTGATTAAGCTAGAATTGTTTTCTGTTCCATAAAAATCAAAGAACCCTAACTACTATTCTTTAAATGTCTCCATAACTTCAAATTCCTCCTGTAAGTTTCTTGAAAACTATAGTATATTTTTACCCTTCTTTTGAATACCCCACAACCTCTTGTATATTACAAAAAAAAAAGCTCTTTTCAATAAGTATTGGTTGACTAATTCATAAAGTATTGATTTTTATCATTTTTTTTCAGCTTCTCATAAGTAGTTGAGGGCCAGGAACGTGACATATATATTATCCTTGGTACCAATCTTGCCAACCCCAGAAGAGGAAATAGAAAAGCATTGCTCCCTTCTGATAGACTGGTTGGAAATGTCACCATTCTACTGATTGTACTTTTTAGGTTCATTTCTTATATCCAAATGAGTATAATCAAAGCCTTTATCCAAAGTTTTCTATCATCCTGTCACATGGCCTCCATCTATTTAGCACGTAATGGATCCATTCACAATACTGCATTAAATGAGCCAGGCTGTGCTTATTTTCTTAACAGGTACAGTGCACTTCAGGCTTATATGAAGTTTTTGGAAGACTTTTCCCAATAGTTCTCTGATATTCAGATAAACTGAATGGAGTATTTGTGTTTGGTTTTATGCGATGGGTAGTTACAGTTAGCTTGTGACCAGAAAGGATAATCAGAAGTTATTCATGTTTTATGTCTCCTTCTTAGTGAATCCATGTTGGAACCAAATGAACAGCACTTATGTTTTATGTTTTGTGGCCATTTGGGGTAAAATATATTCTAGAATTGATCAAAGTCAAATTTAGTGCCTATAATGTCCTCCTTTCAAAATTGTGATATTCTGACTCTGGTTTCATGAAATCTTTTTCCTTCTGTATAATCTCTTCAAAATGATCAATTCTGCCATCGTTGTAAAAAGTTTAGCATAATCATCTTTGAAATTACTTGAAAATGAGTCCTTCAGCACCTCGCAGAGGATGATACCAGGTTTTTGGCCTGAGATACAAGAAGGATGGAATTGAACTTAATTGAGATAGGAACACTGAAGAAGAAACAACTTTTCAGGGGAATGAGTTATTGATCATGTTACCTTTGAATGTCTAGTGGACATCCAAGTGATGTTACGTGGGTAGTCAGATGATGAAGTTTGGAACTCAGCAGAAATATCGAGACTGGGAGTAATCACTATATAGATGGCAATTAAAGGCACAAAACTGTATAAAATAAAGTAGGGAGTGGCTATACAGAGAAAAAAGTTCCAAGATTGAGTTGTGGGGGCACTCTAGGATTTACAGATCAGTGGTAGGGGATTGGAGATATTAAAGAAGGTCCATCATGAGACTAAGAAGCAGGTGGAAAACCACATGAGTGTGTCATCCTGGAAGCCAAGTGCTAAAAGTGTTTCAAGAGTTCGTCTCCTTTACCCTCTGGGTTCTCAGACTTTGAACAGAGTCAGTCTGATCGTGCTGTGAGATCCCAAGAATTTCATTTTACAAGAATTTCTGTTTCTCCCAAGAGAACTCTAAACTAGATCTCAGATTAACTCCACGTGATGGTTCTGCTGCCTCTGACATGGCCAGAACGGCAGTGGAACTGGGGATCAGAAAACTTGTTTCTCATGCCAGCTCCACCTTTTATTTATCCTTGTGACCTGGGACAAATTACTTTACCTCCATGTAAAGTGGTCATTGCTATGCCTCCCTGACCTATCCGCAGGCCAGCGAAATGGCCTAAAGAGCTGATAAATGGATAAAGCCCTCTATGGGTTGTTGAAGAATGTAGCAAGGAAGCCATCGTTGTGATGGAGGTTCAGAGCGACCAATGCTTCCTGCTCTGAAGGCCCCGGGAAGCCAGGCCTCTTGGTTGGGAGATGCTAAGGGAATCATGAGACACGCTTCTGGCTGATACGTCCTTTCAAAAGTTGCTTCTCAGTAGGACAGCTATAATCTTTGAAAATAGACTAACACCTAGAATTTCATAACTAATGTGGCTTCTTTTATTTCAAAGAAATTCTTCATTATGGTAGGCCATAAAATATGATACATTTATTTAATGCTTTCCCAAAGTAAGATCATATGTCTTTATATCTAAACACATTGTAGTCCTGTCATTGCTTTGAAGCCCTTTAATGTGTTATGGAGAAAAAGAAAAAGAAAAAAAAAACAGAGACTATGTTTATCAGTGAAGTTCTTTATGCATGGTGCCGAATGCATTTTTTATTTTTAAATTGTGTTTTTTCCCCCAGTTCCCAACAAAAATAAATAAACGTTAACAATATCTTGTAAAGTATCTATATTCTCCTTCAATATCTTAAGGTACACAATTATCAAAGCTGATATTGAACACAAACAAATTGATACAATTCAGTACTCTGATAAAATTCACTGTCAAATAAGTTACTTTAAACTGTATGCAATATAACTTTATGTTCCATAACATCTTTAACATAAACTCTATACCAAAATGGCTCTTCAAACTTAAAAAGTGCAATTACAGAGTGCAAAAAAAGCAAAGAGAAAAATACATATCTTAAATTTAACATCATCTAATTTGAATAACAGATATGATTTAGATAAAATTATTCTTTAGTTAAAACATTAAAATGTACTCCAGAACACCATTTATACAAGTTGTTACCCTCTTTCTCCCATATGAATAAGAGGAGGAAAAAAACAGAAAATATTGGGCAGCAAATTAAACACATCTTTTTCCCCAAAAGTCTACAGCATGGATATTGCAGCAAAACATGACAAAGTGGATCAGACACAAGTCTTTAAAACTGCATTATTGAAATTAACGGAAATTAGAAACTAGTATCATGCATTTGCTACATAAAAATTGATGGGCTATGTGACAGCATTTGAATTTAGCTAACTCTCTTCTCAAGAACTCAAAAATAAAAATCTGGGTTAAGACATAGTCATAGCAGTGCACCATTTTTCCCATTGCTTTGACTTTTGGCAGAGAGAGCAAAAAAACATCTAGGAGAACATTGAACTCTATTGCATTATACATGTTTAATATACTACATAAATCTCAAATTTGATGTTAAACCTTTAGTACTAACCATAGAACTTTATGTCCTTGGTCATAGAGAGTGTCAAATGAGTTATTGTGTGGCCTTGGTGGGAAGCCATAAATTATGCATTGGATTTGCATTTGTTCTCAATATGTTGGATATAAATAGCCCCTTCTAGAAATGCGTATAGTGAGAAATCTGTAAAATGAGGAAGATAAACTAAATGTGAGCCACAATCTTTCCATTGTTTTTAGGAAACATGAACTGATAGCAATCATCTTTTTATGTTTGCTCAGCATTATCCTCATTAAAACAATTATTTTTTACTTATTTTCACTTATAAAAAACACTTTTGGTCATACCTTTTTATTTAATATTCATTTATAAATATAGATTTAACTTTTACAGGGGTTCATTTTTTAAGCATTCTTAAATAAAGATTAAAAACACCCCAAACCACATACAATTAGTTATGTAATACGAATTGAGATGCTTAAGAAAAATAATATGATTTGCTTTTTGTGAATAAAAGAAATGGATTACAGATGATTTCTGGGTTAGTCAATAAATTTTCTTTGAAACAATCAAAGTCGCTTAAAACAGGCAGACTTCCTTTACACAGAGGAGGTGTCGATGGGTATGTGCAGGATTTAAAATGTGTTCTTACACAGCACATTTGACTCGGCTATAATAAATAGGAAACAGAAATATCCTTTGGGATCTCACCGAATTTTATTTTATTTCTCTTTGTTTTTGTTTTATACATTGTTGATAGAGCAACAAATGACTATAATTCTGATTGAGCTCATGTGTACATGTGCGTTTGCATATGAATAGGCACATACATATACACATACATATACACACACACACACACACACACACACACATGCAACCATATATATCTATGTTTGTTTTGTCTGTTTGCTGCCCTAATAGTAAGGGACCAGATCCAAGACTTTGGAAGAGAGTCACTTGAATGCACCAGGGTATACAACACAGGGACACATACAGAGGCAAGCCTTGGCACCTGGCACTTCAGAGATGAGCCATTGCTTCCACTTTCTTTGTTGCCCTAGCCTAGGCCAGGAAAAAATGTGGAAGAATAGACCCTAGCTGACCATGTGTGTGAGCCTGAGAGACTCTACCCAAAGGGCTAGCATTCAATGAGGCAATCTCCCAGGAGATCTGGCGGTGATGACAGCTGTGGCTCGCTATGTAGTTACCTCAAGTACCCTTATGAACTCACTGAGACCATGGGTTCTGAGCACAGGAGAAACCTTAGTCTCTTCCAAAACATAAAAGACAGAAAACAGGACCCTGGTTTCATCTCAGTCTCCATAGGAAGGTGTGGTTAAGTCTCTAAATTGTAAAAGCTTTCAAATGCATTTGTTCTTCTGGAAAAATACACTATAATTAATTTTTCTTATTTTTCCCACTTCCTGCATCAGGATTTAATTTTTAATATGTAATTTTAAATTGCAGAAAAAGCTGCTTACTGCATTGTTTTAAGTTAAAACTCTCTTGCAAAGAAAATGAAATAACTGTATTTCCATCTTTAGAAATACATGGAATGATTGTCTTAGATTATACTTTAAAATAATAACTAGTCCATCAAATTTTGGACTATGATTTAACCTTAGAATTCTTCAACAAAGTCCTTATGAAAGTAAATACTCTTAAAAAGAAGCATAAATTTTGACTTCAAGTGTGGATTTTTTTTTTAATTGTCTTAGGCGCAACAGTTACTGCACATAAACTTACTTTAAAAAGAGAAACATTGTGAGGCTACAACATACCTGCTATTTATATAAAAGCTGGTATAAAATTAGGTTCTCAATTCATTCCACTCAAGGAGAATCTATTAGATGCAGGAGTTGTGGGGTCGAATAGGGAATGGCCCACTTCCCCTCCAGGCAGATAAATATGGAGTTACAGCTGAGGATGGGGCTGGAGGGAGCGCAGCTCTCTCCCAGGTGTAGCTTGTTTCAAACAGCTAGTGTTTAGCATGTGATCTACATTTGCGTCTCCCCCATTCCCATTAGCATCATGTGTTTAATACATGACACAGTGGTGTCGACTCATATATCAAACTATGAAATAGTCAAACCAATTATCATTGATTTGAGGAGTAGAAAAATATACTTATTAAATTGATTTGACCATATATTTAGGCTCACAGAAATCTGTCATTTTTTGACACTTTCTGAGCAACGAACTGGGCGTTGCTCACTCCTAAGCGTTGTGCAGCAAACAAAGCAGTTTTGAAGCTTTCAATAAAGCATTTAGTCTGAGAAATGATTTCTTACAAAAATAGTGATTTTCTTTCTATATTAAATATTTTGTGTACATTATACATTAACAAATAGTCCATCAAAAATAAAACAAAAATAAAAACTTTTCCAAGTATTTTTAAAAAAACACCATGTTGTCTTAACACATTGTCCAACATAAATATTATTAACAAAATAGGAATATTAACATAATCTGGCATGCTGCGCATCCCTGTCCGTAAACTTGATGGCACCATTCAGACTTGTGGCAACGCTGGATCCCCTGAGGTCACCCTTTCATATTCTTTCTTTGATTCTTTACTTTTTTGATTTCTGTACCTAGAAATATCCAGAAGTGAAACTGTCAGCACTGGAGTTAACAGTAAAGAACAAAGTATGTTAACAAAAGAAACAAATATATGGACTTAAAAGATACAGCAGCATAGTGTTTCCAAAAGGACAAACGTGAATAGGTTTAGGTTGGACATGAGAAGAAAAGGAGGGAAGAAGGGAGTAGCGTTCTGTGGTCCAACAGTTTGGGGAGGAAATGGTGAAACACAGTTAAAGAAGTTCAGAGGCTTTTTAACAAGATCATGAAAATTGCAAAATTCCAGGAGAGCATGTGACCACATTAAAGCCTTGATTGTTTTTTTTTCTCTCTCTCTCTTTCTCTTCCTTCTCTTCCCTTCCATTCCCTTGTCTTCACTCTCTCTCAGTCTTTCCTTCCTTTCTTCCTTCCTTCCTCTCTTTCTTTCTTTCAAGGAACTAGTATTTTGAATACTACACTACATTCTAACCGTCACACTGATATAATGTTAACATCAATACAAACAAAAATAATTAATATTTATTGGGCACTAATTAAGCAACTGACAACATTCTAAGTGCTATACCTTCATTATTCATTTTATCCTCACACTTATCCATTATCATCCTGATTTTACAGATGAAGAAAGTGAAGTATAAATGGGTTACACAACCTGGCGAACTTCTCCCAGCGAGGACTCACGAATCTATCGTGATTCAGAATCTTCATTCATTCAAGCTATCTTCCCAATATTTTGAGTTCATTTCCTACCCATTTTGGAGATGAGGCATGTAGCCTCGAGGAAACCACATAATGTCTATGCTTAGTGGAAGAATAAGATTAGAAAGCCTTTGTTTACACTCCATTCTGCCACTTGTCAACTCCATGAGCTGAGGCACCTCAGTTCGCCTCTCTAGGTCTCATTTTCCCCATCTTTATAAAGGAAAGGACTGTAGTCAAAGAACTTTCAGGTGTATTTCAGTTTTAATAATATTCAGTTCTGTGATCATAACTAATTAGGAAGGCCTTATGATTTGATAAATACTTGGAATCGAATGGCAAAATCAATTTAATTTTAAAGTAGCATACTTTCAGGCCTTCAAAAGCAGAAGTACACTACTTTCAGCAAAAGTAAATAATAATAATAAAATTCACTCAAATCTATCCTGAACAATTTGTACCAGCTCCAAAATAAAAAGGATTTCTTGGAGACATTTTAAGGGCAGCTGTTACTAACTAGTTCACACTATCCCATGCCCTGGTCCAAACCCTAAAAACTGCCAGTCTGATATACTGTCAGTGGTTCCCATGTCCACTCTACTTTTTCTCAGGTGCCAGCATACGTCGGTATAGTATCACACATGAGGAGGGAGTGTGACTGTTTTGGGGGACTGACATGAACCATTTTTTACAAGTAAGCTTTTATAATTGTCTAGAAACTCATTTCTACCAGTCTGTCTTAAATTTTAAGATCCTAAGCCTCTGGGCTTACTAATTTACAAGACTGTGTTTTATGAAATTCAAAATTTCATACAAGTGGCTAAGTATAACATTGACATCATGCCTTTTGGATTACTTTCACATGCATTATCATGTTCAAAACTGAAAACAGTCCTCTAATTAATGCAGGATAAGGATTTCCATCTGTATTTTATAAAGGAAGGAACTGATTCTCCAAGTTTGACTTGCATAAAGCCACATAGGTAATAAATGACAGCTAAAAATAGAATCAAATTAAGATGTTCTGCTGCTAAAACTTCTTCACAAATATCATCAGTGCAGAATCGATTATCCCTCTAAATAATACATTGTCCATATTTGTAAGCATATATTGTAATTTATAAGTAAATTATAAGTAATAAATTATAACAAGTAATTTATAAGTAAAAATAAGTAATTTATAAAAGTAGAGTGTTAAAAAACACTGGCTTACCATCTGCAGAAATAGTATATGGAACCGGCGACTATGACCAAAAACAAGATAACAAGAATCACAGTCAGAGCCACATATTCCTTGCTCAAGGGCTGTTGGACAGTTAAAAAGAAGTGCTCACATCGGACGCCAGTGTAACCCACTTCACACCTAAAGGAAAATGCAAGAGAAAGATCAATTATTTAAAAAAGAAATCATAATTATGAATTAGTTTTGTAAGAACTAATCTCACACTGTAATGCAAGAAATCAACAAGGTTTGCCAAAAATTGTAAAGAAGAAGTTAAAGATCAACCTTGAAGCTGGGCCGACATTGATAAAAGAGCTCCACATGGCTCTCAAGTTAAATTGCAATATTAAAATGACAGTCTGGTTCAGACTGACTATCTAGAATAGTGTTTTATAAGTTTTGTAGGTTTGAGGTGCTTTTCGTCTAAATCAATGAAATCAGTTCTTAAAACAATGGCTGATATATAAGTCATTGAAAAGATGAAAAGTGGAGCTGCTATTGTGGGAAGTGGGAGAGGGGAGCGCCCGAAGCTTCCCCCACTCTGCATCCCTGAAGTTTCTTTACAGCTTGATAACTACTATCTATTTTTAAAAATTCACTTAATAAAGTTCCAATAGAACATATAAACTGCAGCCCATGGAAATATACAATAACTTCAAAAAATAGAACATAGAGACGTATGGGTTTAAAAACGTGTTTTTGGTTTTTTGTTTTGGGGATATTACCTGCAATAATTTTCATTCATGTCCACCAGGAAGATGCATTGTCCATGCAAACAGTAGCCATTCATGTCAGAGCTGCACTTCGTTATTGATACTTGAGCCACACGTGGATTGTTTTCTGTCTGAACTGTGAAGGAAATGGAAAGTTGAATATATTCTGCTGCCTTCTTTTTCCCTCTTCTTTTTTTTTTTTTTGCTGAGGAAAATCCACATCTGTTGTCAATATTCCTCTTTTTTTGCTTGAGGAAGATTAGCCCTGAGCTAACAGCTGTGCCAGTCTTCCTCTACTTTGTATGTGGGTTGCTGCCACAGCATGGCCAACAAGTAGTGTAAGTCCATGCCCAGGAACCAAACCTGCAAACCTAGGCCACCAAAGCAGAGTGCACCAAACTGTAACCACTGAGCCACGGGGCTGGCCCTCTGCTGCCTTCTCTGAAGTATTAATCAACCTTTCATATTAGCGACCATTGAGCTACTGTAACAAAGTAGGTCAGGTGCCAATCAGTGGAGGAGAATTTTCAGGAGAGGGAAGTTACTCTTGTTATCACAATTCCCAGGCCAATAAACAAACAACTGACCCCAAAGGAAAATGTCCAACAGACTAAACGAAACAAAATAAAACCTGGGAATTTAATCCTCAAAAGACAACCTTCAAGGATAGAAAAAGTAAGTTTAAGACACAGACAAAAATCATTACCCTCTGCTGTTATTCACTGATCCAAGCAAAGTTTGTGTAATTTTTTCAAATCTCAAAATTTATGAACTTTTGAGCCAAATTCTGAAATTCATTACTCCAAAAGCAATTGCAAGCTGAGTCCATAAATTAATTCAAGAGAGTTTAATTCTATAGTGAGATTTAAGCTAGTAAGTCTTGTTCTAGTGTGCATTCCCAAATTTTTGAGGTTATTGTCAAAGAAATCAAAGTCTCTCAACATCTCTAACGAGACCTGAATAAACCCTGTGTTAAAAATGTCTGAGGTAGGCAAATATAATATTAAAAATAAGAGCCTCATTAGAAATAGTGTTGCAACCTACTTGTAAAATTCACTTCAGTATGTTTTAATTTAAAAACGTGAAGGATGCTTATGAAGTAATCAAAAGATAGCATCTTGATTGCAGTATTCTTGCTCAAATAACTAAAAACAAAAAGGGAAGGAGGGAGACCAAACCTCCAGAGAGCCCAATGATGTAAGAGGACAAGAGAGAAGGTGAAATTATCGTGGAAAAGACCCTGGTTCCTTAGGATAACGCTTGACTCAGTAGTTCAGACGGAATACAAAGCAGATCTCTCTTGAACCACATCCAGGGCCTTCTAGGGTCCTTAAAGGAAGAAGACTGGGCGTCACTTTATTTTTGTATCCCTGTGCTTCAGCACAGAGTTTGACATGAATTAGCATTGCATAAATATTTTCTGAATGAATGCTGCAACTAGAAAGAAAGGACATCATTTGTTCCTTTTACAAAAAATAACAACAACAACAAATACATTGATTATCTATGGTGGTGTTGTTGTTGTTGGTGCCAACGTGTTGATTCCAACCCCTACTGCCCCTGTGTACAGCAGAGATGAACCCTGCCGTCTTTTTGCCCCACTCTCTCCCCTTCTGGTGCTACATCAGACAATGCTCTGCTGCTATGCATAAGATTTTCGTGGCCAATTTTTTCGGAAGTGGGTGGCCAGGTCCTTCTTCCTAGCCTATCTAGTCTGGAAACTCTGCCGAAAATTGTCCACCATGGGTGACCCTGCTGGTATTTAAAATACCAGTGGCATAGCTTTCAGCATCACAGCCACACACAGCTGCCACAATATGACAAGCAACAGGTGTGGTTCCCTGACCAGGAAATGAATCCGGTCCCAGTGGTGAGAAGCCGAACCTTGACCACCAGGACTGGCTATCTATTGTAGAAAGTTTAAATTTTCCTATATTGCCTGGGATTCAACCCCTAACAATGGTTTCACATCATAACTCTGGGGACTGGACGAAGGGAATCTGCTTTTCTTTCTTCCCTATCTCTTTAACATCAAATCTCTCTATATAACTAGATGCCCAGTCTGTCTCCCACCAGCTATTCCTTTATCTAATTTTTCCAGATTGCTAGCTCATAAGGGGGTTAAAAAAATCCTTTCCTTAATATAGCAGCTACCCCTTGCCTTTTTCCACTGTCACATATTTAGAGTCACATTTCAGTCAAAAATCTGTCCTCCTTTGCTGCAGCACTGACAAAGTTGGGCTTACCTAAGGCTGTGCAGTTGTCTTCGGACTCTCCTGGGATACACGAAGGGATCACGGTTGTACTGAGAACTGCTTGGAGAAGATGGAAACCTATTGATGGAGGAAAATCAAATACACAATCAATCCTTCAAAGAAAGAAACTCTGATCAGATTTCCATACAACTGCAGTATTTATGGAATTGTTATAATTTGATCCATCAAAACCATAAACAAAATAATTCATGGAAACAGGCTTATAATTAAAAACAAAAGAACTCCCAGCTCTTCTAGCCAAGGGTAGAAGCCTTGGCCTTACATTCACACTCCTAGATTTGAGTTGCTCTAAATGTTTCATGGCCACCTGATTTTGAAAACATCCCTGATTTTGAAGTTTGATTTCCTAAGAAGTTTAGCAATTGGAAAATTGGGGTATTTCCACTGTTTTACTCCATGATGTGTTCAAAGCAATCCTCCAAAGTAGAACCTATCACAAAAGAAGGCTTCAAATAAAAATCAAGTTCTATTTATGGCAACAACTAAACAGGACTCTGAACCTAAGGTACATTCATTGTTGATTGACGTGCTTAAGTTGCTCTTTGCATTGTATCAGGAACAAAAATAGATTTTAGTTAAGAAAATGCAATCTAAGTAAAGTCAGCATCTATCTTATCTAATATGGGACAGAACACCCATACTACATGAACCACACTGAGCCCTCGAATCCAGTTTCTGTGAGGCCAGTAAGAGTCTGAACACGGTGTTTCATCGTGTGTCTCCACGGAAAAGATGAATGTTGGAAAACAGGCACTAGAATGATTCAAGTTTCTGAATTCCACAGAAAGCCTAAGAAGAATCCTTTTAATATTTTCCTTACCTTGTAGAGTTTAGGGGAGAATTAGATGAAGTGGTATTTTTCTGAAATGCCTAACATACCAGAGACTTCCATCAGTGTTCCTTTATCCTCAACATGCAGCCATTTAGCAGTATATGTAGGTAGTGCCCTCTACTGGTCTAATACAAGATTACAAATCTCTTTGCAATTTGGTATTTTAAAGGATAACTTGGTCCATGTAATAAAGCATTTTATTTTATTTTTCTCAGCCAGAGGAAGCTTGAATCTGTTAAGCAAATTGTCTATCCTTTGGATACTAAAAAATAAATTACATAT